>NW_003202922.1:127601-159970 GCF_000006405.1 Perkinsus marinus ATCC 50983
TGCGTATAATGGGCCTCTATGATTTCCCATACCACATATCGTGGTATCTGTGGTATGCCTCTTTTTACGTGGTATTGTCCTTCATCGTGGGGGCCCTGTCTTTGGTCGTCCTCCCAACAGTCAGCGCTCTCTGGCTTTTTCTCCTCGCCTTTCTGTACTTTCTCGCATCGCTGTCATTTGCCTTTGCAATATCGACCTTATTTGAGAACCCCAATACTGGCTCGACGTTAACCGCAGTGATCTACTATGTTCTTGCTATAACGGTATCAGTGCTTGACCGTGAAACGAGCAAGGGAGCCATCAGTTTGCTACCGCAATGCGCCTTCACTTTGGTAGTCCAGAACCTCGGGCAGCAGTTATTCCTGGGCATGGATAGCCCGTCGGCTAGATTAGCATATCAGAACTTCACCCTACTGCAAGGATTGACCATGCTCACCATAGACCTCATGCTGTGGACGTTATTGTATCTCTATCTCGATCAAGTTGTTCCTCATGAATACCGCGCCACCCGCAAATTTTATTTCCTGTTCACTCGTGGGTTCTGGCGGGAAATGATGGGTGAAGAGGACGAGGAGCGGTATCGAGGAAAAACAGCTGATCATGCTTCTTGTGAGATCAGTAGCGTTACTGTTGATGAAGGAATAGAAAAACTCAAAGGGGAAACGCAGAGGAACTTAAAACGAGACGGCCAAGTGGTATGCATTAAAAATTTGGAGGTAACTCTCAGTGTTGGAAAATATGCACATGGTCGACCACACGTGTTGGTGACAATATTAAAAATTTTAGCGTTTCTACCCGAATTCGCATATAAACTTCCATACAAGTGAGAAAATTTCAGAGCTCAGTTGAGGAAAGCCGTTTCCAACACTGGTAACTCTACTGACTCGACCATGGGATTTTTTATGCAGGTCGAGTTTGGAAATTTCCGTGCTGTGGACGGTCTGGACCTCACCATGTTTCGTGATGAGTTATTCGTCCTCCTTGGTCACAATGGAGCTGGCAAGTCTACGACTATCAATGTCCTCAGCGGCACGATAAAGCCGAGGAGAGGGGTGGGGCTGGCGGCTCAGAAGTGCATCGTCACCATCACTTGCCAGGACGTGACCATATTCAATCGAGAGGTGCCCGCGGAGATGCCCGTGATAAGGAGGAGTATGGGAATCTGTCCGCAAAATAATGTCTTGTGGGACGACTTGACAGTGTCGGAGCATTTCGAGTTGTTTGCCAATATTCGCGGTTTGTCTACCGATGCGTACGCTGTGGAGTTTGCGGCTGAGGTTGAACTGGGGCATAAGTTGGGAGCACGAGTGAAGACGCTATCTGGTAGGCTATGGGAATTTCTATAATGTCACTAACTTTTTTTGCATTAATATTTACTATTAGAATAGAGAATATAACGCCATGCAAATCGATAGAAATATAACGTCGCTGACTTTTCTTATATTAATATTTACTATTAGAGATAGTGAATATAACGCGATATAAATATGTAGAAATATAACGTCATTAGCATTTTTACATTGATATTTACTAGTAGAGAAAGTAAATATAACTCGATATAAATATGTAGAAATATAACGTCATTAGCATTTTTACATTGATATTTACTAGTAGAGAAAGTAAATATAACGCGATATAAATATGTAGAAATATAACGTCATTAGCATTTTTACATTGATATTTACTAGTAGAGAAAGTAAATATAACGCGATATAAATATGTAGAAATACACTGTTTTTGTATTCAGGAGGTATGAAGAGGAAGCTCTCGGTCGGGTTAGCATTCGTAGGAGATTCGAAGTTGATCATACTGGACGAGCCGAGCAGTGGTATGGACCCGAGTGCCCGGCGTAGGATGTGGGACTTCCTGAGATCGAAACGTGAGGGAAGGATTATCTGCATTACTACACACTACATGGACGAGGCCGATGTGCTAGCTGATCGAGTTGGCATAATGGAGAATGGCAAGTTGATGGCTTATGGCAGCACCAGCTTCCTCAAGCGACAGTTCGGTGAGTGCATACGGTTATTCATTGTGTTTATATATGCATCTTCACAGTGTTGGAATATATGTTGGCTTTCTTCAGCTGAGCTCAGGAGTTTCCTTACAAAATATAGGGGTTTACATATGAAATCGAGTAGGAGTGTTCAGAAACCAACAAGTTTTTTCCTCAGAAATTTACTATCACCAACATATGTAGTTGACCATGTGCATATTTTCCTACACTGCATATTGTGTTCATATATGCATACAGTGTTCGCCAATTCGATATGCAAATTCGAAAAATGAGCGTTTTCCCGAGATTAATGATAATTACTCTAACACTTTGCACATACAATGTAAACATTGCTACGAACATGTATTGTGAGAAACTTAATCGTTTGACAGTGTGATATAGAAAAATTATCCCTCTTGTCATCTCGCGCTCGCCCAGATGTCCCGGAATTGGTAAGCATTTTTTTATTTCACATTACCATTAATCGTAAATCAAATTTGCATGCGCTGTATTGTGTTCATTCCCCAACCTAGGTACGGGTTATACCCTCAGCATTGCCAAGAAGGACTCCACGGTCGCCGATGCCCCTCTGCGCGAAGTCGTTCGGGAGAGCATCGACGATCCGTCCTCCGTCCGGGTACGGTCCAGTGCTGGTCAGGAGCTGGCTCTGCAGGTATCTGCAAATGTCTGGAAATATCTTACCGTAATTTTCTCAGATTCCTTTTGAGAATGCTCCTCAGCTGCCGTCTGTGTTCGAAAGCCTTGATGTGTTAAAGTCAGAAGGAAAAGTATCGTCCTACGGCATTTCGGTGACCACGATGGAGGACGTCTTCCTTAATGTGAGCTTCCGATAAGCGTTTGATGACGACTTTTCCCCTTCAGGTTGCGCGCCGTTCTCAAGGTAATGATGACGAGCAGTTGTCCAAGCTGAAGAGCCGATCGTATTCGAGTGAGGACAGGAGTGTCATGTGCGACGTGGTGCTAAAGCCTAACATGATGCAACAGTTCTCCGGTCTGATCACGAGGCGGGTAACGTACGCTTGGCGAAACTGGCCTGGGACTCTGTCGGCCGTACTCATCCCATTTCTGGTCATACTTATTCTTATGGGTTTGCAATACCTCGGTGTGTCCGTGCCCGATGCTCGCAGATTGGATCTGAGCTGGAGTGAAGATACACCCTACCAGGTCTCCTCACATGATCATGTTGTCGGCCGGTGGGATCTGAGCGCTCCAGAGGTGGTCACTGTGCAGAGAGGCGCGGTTGGCTTGCCAGATATTAGTGCGGCTACACCCCTAACACCAGAGGAGTTCTACATTTGCAATCAGTGGAAGCCGTATGAGATGATACCTACTGCGAGCTCATCGTTTAACATCAACTTGTGTGCGGCAATCCTGCGGTTTTCGGCGACACTTATTGATGAGAAAACTGCATGGTTTGAAGTCACTGCGTTGGGGGTCACCTCGCGCTCTGTCTTCGCTGATATGACCGCCCTGCATATGACGCCGCTTGCCCTGGTTGGTGATGAATCCGTTGGTGTAGTCAACTATCCCTTCCCTCACACGGCGTATCAGGAGAGCAAGTCCCGAAGTAATCTCGTGCTCACTCTGGCAGTTGGCGGCTACTTTGCCATTGCTCTCACTGTAGTAGCAGGATCTTTGCTGTCATATGTCATGATGGAGAAAACGAGAGGCATCAAAGAACAGCTCTACGTTAGTGGCTGTGGTTTGCTGACCTATTGGGTGGCGAGTTGGAGTTTCGATTTTCTCCTCACTTTTATCGCGATATGCCCAACGTGGATACCCCTAACTATTTTCGACATTAAGGCGTACCTCGACTTAAGCAATATGGCCGCGGTATGGATGCTGCTTATTGGATTCTGTTTTGCGATGCCCCCATTTAACTATCTCGTGTCCCTGCTCTCACGTACCAATACTATCGCTACTTACATGCAGGTGGGGGCCGGCGTAGGGGGTGGCCTTATTGGCTCTTTCGTCGTAGCTGTTTTGTACTATGGTGTTGTTGCTCCCGAGATCGCCTTGGTTCTCGCGTGGATGCTCAGAGTTGTTCCCACCTTCCCGGTGGCGCAAGGCCTCACGACACTCTTCTTCGCTCATGTGGGGTACTTGAATGCTCCTACGGGTGACCCTGTCGAGACCCACGCCTTCGACTCGCAAATGCTGAACACGTGCAGTGAAGTTCGTCTCAGCGGCCTCGCCGATAAAGTATATGATACTTGTTTTGGAGTTGCTGGTGATGATGTGATAATGCTCTTTCTCTCGGGAGTGATATATTTCGGTCTCACCATCTTGATCGACTATAGGAAGAACGATGATAAGTGGAACCCCGACCGACAGCTGCATGTCCCCCCGGAGAAGCGTGGTGAGGAGGATGGGAGGGTCGTAGCAGAGAAGGGAAGGGTGGCCAAGCTCGAGCCCACCACGCAGATGATCTACTTTAATGATCTCAAGAAAGTCTACAACCCGGGGAAGAAGAGTGAAGTGAGTCTCTCGAGTCGAGGATGTTATTAAAATGGAGTAGGTATGGGCAGTTCGAGGTATCAACTACGCCTTGGGTGATGGTGGAGTCTTCGGTCTGCTCGGTGTCAACGGTGCTGGCAAGACTACGACATTCAGGATGCTATGTGGGTTGATAAGACCAAGTTGTGGTCACATCACACTGCTCGGTCAACCACTGCTCGGAAACGTCTATGAGGTAGCGAGCAGTGAAGCTATTGTATCGACCTACTTTTTTCATAGGTTCGTCGAAGCATTGGGTATTGCCCTCAGGACAGCCCCTTATTGGAAGGACTTACCACTGAGGAGCATCTCATTTTGTAACTCCATTGGAGTGCATTTGATCACAGTTGTTTCCCTGTCTGAGATACGGTCGAATCCGTGGAGTATTGCCCGCTGTATTGGAGGACCATGTTTCGGAGTTGTTGGAAATTCTCCAGCTCGAGTGAGGGTCTTCATTCTGAAGTGGAGCCCGATGGATAGTTGGTGTTTTTGTCTTGTAGGCGTTATAGTGACAAGATGGCAACAAGGCTTTCTGGTGGTAACCAGCGGAAGCTCTGTGTTGGCATCGCTCTGGTTGGGCAGCCTTCCTTGCTATTCCTCGACGAGCCGACCACGGGTGTTGATCCTGATGCACGGAGGTAAGCACTCTCACGGTCTCAGTGATAGTAGTCTTTGTCGTTCCATTTACAGACGTATCTGGGATGTCATTCACAAGATAGCTCACGGGCGAGCGAAATCTTCCGCGGTTGTGCTCACGACGCATAGTATGGAAGAGGCTGATGCTCTGTGTGAAACTATGGTCATCCAAGTGAGTGCTGCCTCCCGCTCGTGGTGGGATTTTGCCTGTCTCAGGTCGACGGTCAGTTCCGTTGTATTGGTTCATCCCAGCAGATCAAGACGGATTACGGTCAGGGCTTCAAATTGTGGATATCCTTCGTGGAGTCATCAGCTGCTACTGCGAGTAGTGAGCTCCTCAACAATTTCTTTGTCGCCATAAATAGTGACAAGTCTGGGCGAGTAGAACTGACTGATGAGGAGGTGTGGACGACTCTTGGCACGCTGGGTGAGGAAATCGTTGGCACCAGGCTCGTAAATCCATTCCTCAGGTATAGCAGAACCTCGGATTTTCCAGAGTATCATAAGCACTGGTACCTTGAACGAGTATAATAGTAAACGTCTATTTACTGTTGCGGCGTTGACCGCAGCAGTAGCGCGTGGAGCTCTGCACGTTAGAGCTCTTAATTGGCTGCATGCCACTATATCTCCCGAATGTCAGAGCCTCGGCGAGATTGGGGAATTTAGTCTGCCTCGTACCATCAATCTTGGTCAAGTGTTTTCAAAACTAACTGATTTTGAAGTGAATAGAGATCTGTGCTTTAATGATTTTCAACTGTCGCAAACGACGTTGGAACAGATTTTCAACAGATTTGCCCAGGGTGACCCTCCATCGTGATAAAACATTGCATGTAAAAGAAGTTGCTCTTAGTATGGAAATTCATTCTAATTGTAAACGCTCATGATTGACCATATGTGCCACAGTCAGCTGCCGAGTTTGTCCTCGAGCTTGGTCGATTGTGTTGCGAATCGTGGTCTTCTTCTGGGAGTGCTACTGTGCTCTCGAAGAGGCCATAGGTATCTATAAGTTCCACAGCCAGCGGTTATATCAGTTTCCCGTGGGGAATATACATTTTATCAGTAACGTATTGCCTTGATAGAACACGATGCATGGTTGACTCTCTGTGTTGGATCTAGCGCTTAGACTGTAGTGCATGGGTGTAGGACACGACAAGTGATGACCGAGATGTTCGATCTGGGAGCGTTGAATCTTTTGCCAATGAGCACTACCCACATGTTGGCCACGGGCAAGCTGTGGCGCCGAGTATTATTGAATCTCCTCCCGTAGTAGCATTGCCGTTAGCGAGTATACATCGATTTCGATCAACGGTCTTCAGCATTCTCGGACCACTCTCGAATAGGATCGTCCATAGCAAATACCATCCTAAGCGGATGGAGCCATAGAGTTGTTGTTAGGCGGTGGCCGCCCTTAGAAGAGCCCCGCCCTCCCGTCCTGCGCTTAGATTTCTACTCGCATCGTTCCACGTGTATCAGAACACTGAACACAATTTGATCTGCACTATGCGGATGGTCACTGCATTTTTAGACCGATCAGAATGCGTACTCTCCTTTCGTTTGATCTCGATGATTACTCGAAGCTTCTGCAGCGTCATAGCGTCTGAGAACCTCACACATGGCGGGAAGTTCACGCCGAACTGTGCCGCGCTCCAAGGGAAGGTTTATCCCGTGTTCGACCGGGAGGCAATGCTTCAATTCATACCGCACCATGTACTCATCTGCTGAAATCCGTTGCTGTTGAAAGGTCGGTAACTGTCAGGCGATGGTCCACAAGGAAGATTCTGAGATGCGAATCATCCATCCGGGCAAGATGAGCATCCTTTTCATGCTGAGAGAACGCAACTCTCTAGGGCAACTACTCGGCAAGGGTAGGTCCTTTAGCGGCGAACTAAGGGAAGAGCAACTCTGCGTAGGTACGTACGACAGGAGCTCGAAATACGTCTTTCATTTGAATGCAGGGCAGGTTGGAGATATCATAGCCTGTGATCGGCCCGCTCTTGTCCTCAACGGTGATTACAACCAAAGTGATGTAAGCCTTGGTGTGGGATTGGTCAGCTTTGGTCGGGATGCTTATCGATCTACTTCCGGTAGGCCCGTGTCTACTTTCGTCTGCACGAGAGATACTATCGCGAGGTGACACTGGAAAGGGTAAGCGGCCCCTGGTATCGTGCGCAGGCGTGCAAACCTCCTCAGTCAGGACACAGCGAGCCCATCACCGTCATGATGCCGGAGCCCGAGTTCTTCACCATCCGGGCTATGCTCAAGGTATGCGGTGTAGTTTCCACCGAGGGCTAAGATGGATCTCGCTTCAGGGTGTTCTGCCGAGCTTCTATGGTTGGGATCTACTACTACACGGTGGTGCGTGATTCGCCTACGGAGAAACAGTATATAGGAATCGGTTTTAGTTACAGTGCGACCGGACAGATTCATGGAAAAACTTGAAGAGGAGGAAGACATGAGACATACTGCTGTCGAAGATGCGGATCGATCTAGGGCTTGATGCTGTCCCTCGTGCCGCATCCATAATAATGATATGCGATCTACGATGGCAATGAATTCGTTTCCTATCTCATAATGTATGATCTTGAGTGCGACATTCCGCGAAATCTAACCAGACTAGGAAGTCGTAATGAAGCAGCGGAGCTCACTCGTCCATCGCTGAGAACTCGCGCGCCAGTGGCGTACCATTGTTACACTGAATTCGATTTTTCTAATAACTATGGTCTTTCTTCGTATTTTCCTGCGCGTCTATGAATGCGGAGGAATCTATTGATGGTTCGCTCATATTCTGAATTTCAAAACAGTTCTCCACGCACGCGCTCACGCACGCATGCACAAGGCGAAGTGACATTTGTTGTAGTATATGCTCTGCTCGCTCCGCAATTCCATTGGATAAAGCACGTCTGAATGAATACTGGGATTTTCCCTCGTATCAGGCCGCCAGTAGGTGGAAGACCGAGGAGCCCCATCATGTCATGGTGTGATTCCACTGTGGCTGAGATGCAAGCACCAGATCCCATCAATAGATCGCCTCATGGGACAGGCTTGTTGGATAGAAGCGGCTTTTGAAGGTTATGCAATGTTCCTCGTCCGATAGCAACAGTCGAACTCGGGGAGCATGTTAATTGTGCGATTCTGCACCTCCTACTTTTACTGTGTACCCCTCGCGCCCCCAGCATTTTTTATCGTCTGACAGCTAAAAATGTCCGTACGATTCGTCATCCTCATGGTTCGTGCTGCCGAATTGGAGAGAACGATCCAGTGGTATGAAACTTATCTTGGTATGGAAACGATGAAACGAACACCCACTTCGGCTACCGTGGGTTATCCCTCGAAGCCGGACTCTGCCGGCATCGAGTTCCAGGTCCATGATAATCCTGCTGCAACCTACTCTGCTTCCGATCACGACCTGTACTGGAAGATCTCATTGTATTTGCCGCACGTCAAGCTTGCTTGCCGGAGACTTCTCAGTATGGGAGTTCCTGTCTCGACCCCCTTTCAGTTCAAGGACATAGGTTATCTTGCTCACATGGAAGATCCTACGGGCTACAATATCGAGCTTATACAGCATCAGTTCGAACGCAATTTCAGTGAAGAGTACGCTGCTTCGTTGAAAGACGACAGGAGTCCGCTCGGACAGCAGACTGGCATAGGCCTATTAACGCTCCGAGCGACGAACGCCGAGCGGAGCAAAGATTTCTACACGAAGGTCTTGGGAATGAGCCTCCTCTCCTCCCAATACGTCAGCGATGCATTTGACCTGCATTTCTTCGCCGACACCATCGAGAAGCCTCCCAACGCCGATCCGTGGTCGGTTGATAATCGTGAGTGGCTGTGGTCTCGTAGCTTTACATCTGTAGAGCTGCAAGTGAAGCATGGCATAGATCGTTTCAAAGAGATCCCTAACGACCAACTTGGGTATCGTGGATTCGGCGTGAGGGTGAAGGCGCATATCTTCGACCGATTGAAGAAGGAGTGTGGTGCCGGCATGGACTTGAGATATGGCGAGGAAGTGGTCCACATAACTGACCCTGATGGTCACTCAATCATTGTTTTCGGTCCCGTCCGTTGAGTCAAAAGCCAATAGCCGGTGACCTTCAATCTCATACAACTTGGTCTCATCCATTATTCGTATTACTCCTCCCCCTGTCTCTCCTTTGACTTTTTTATCTCATTTTAACCCATGGTAAGACTATCTTGATTTGAGTTTCGCGATCATAGAATGGGCCGGGAATCGGGGAAGGAATGGTAACAAATTGTGAGAACCAATCCCGCTGTTGATAAGACCGATTCCGCTCGAGGGGCAGATATGCCATTTCGTGACTCCAACGTAGATGGAAGGAAGTCTGACGTGTTCTCAATGGCAGCTTGCCGCTGAGAATATACACCGGTTTCGAGTTGGCATATCTGCCCCGCGACAGACGTAATTGCTTCTCCACAACGTGTCGAAAATTGATCTACTTCGCCCGTACTGACGAACTTGATCCTCTAAGGTCATTTGTGGGCACAGTAAGTCATATCTTGGAGGTAGTGGCATAGCGGCCCCACTCGTCAGGACTGAGCATAGTGAAAGCGAACTGGGCCTTTGAAGACAGAAATCGCCTAGCCCGAACTACAGTTGGATTTTTGAATCCGTAAATCTGAAATCGAACTCGAATATCATAACTGTTGTCTTGAATCTGATGGAAACGCTGTTTCCTTCGAAGGGTATGGCACAGTATCAGGAAGCAGTCGACCGATAGCACTATAGAAGGCTCCGTCTGCTACCACCACTCCAGGGCGTTTCGTCGTACTTCATTGTATTAACTCATGAAATTCGTCTCAGCAGAGTTCGTTCCTATAGTCAGTTCGGGAGTTTGGTACCCATGCATCATCTGGTGCTTGTCGTTGCTGTAATCTGCTCACAAGGTCGTGCCTGGGAGGCTCCAATAGTTAACCTCTCTTGCTTTGGCGATCAACCAGGTGATGGATGCGAGGCCGCTGCGACAAAGCTCTTACATGCTGCATCCGAATCTGGCGGCGGTGCGTTTGTCCTTCACGGCCATGGTATCAATGACAACTTCATAGACAATGTGCTTTCGTGTTCACGACGATTATTCACCGAAGTTGGTATGGAAGAGAAGCAACGTTTGTCTATTACCGGTCACGGTTTGACTCGCGGCTACATACCTCTTGGTGGGGAGAGCGGTTCTGATCGGGAGGAGATCAAGGAAGCCTTCTCGTACGGATTCGAATGGCCTGAAGGCTACACATCTTTTACCAACAAATTCCAAGGACCCAATGTTTGGCCGGCAGAGGCTTCGCCCGAAGATAAACGCGTCTTGAACGAGTGGTTCAGTCATGCTACACGCCTCGGCCTCTCACTTGCGGAAGCCTTCTCAAGCGTGCTAGGTGAGGTTATGCTCTTTGTGCATGCTCCGACCATTCTTTGTGTGTAGGCCAGAACGCACTCAGAGACAATTGTGGACCAGATGGTGCGTCAATCAGTTTACAGAGGATTTTCCGATATTTTGCTGTCGATGGAGATGATCGCTCAGGTGACCTCCCTGTCGAGTACTATGTCATCTCCCTATAACAGGCGAGAAGACCATTGGAAGTTCCCCTCATACTGATTGGGGGTTCATTACGATTGTGCTGCAGCAAGAAGGAGTTGATGGGCTCGAGGCAGGTTGATAACAGATGACAGACATTTCTAGTATTTTGCTCAAGGTGCAAGATCCCAAGACGGGGGAGTATCACCCGCTACCCAATGATCGACAATCCCGCATAGTTGTGAATGTTGGAGACTTTGCCTCGATCATGAGTGGTGGGAAACTATACTCACCGGTTCATCGAGTAGACTTGTCTTATATTGCTTGCTTATTATCTACTGCTCCAGGTGATGTCCCCGAAGGGAGCTCCGGAGAGAATATCTCTGGTGCATTTCTACTATCCCAACTATAACACTACCCTCGAGGGGCTCCTTGAAACCCACGCTGCCAAAAGGTATCAACAGACCCTCCCAGGGCGTCATGATTATTGTTCATGCAGGACCAGCCTCATGGCGGATCAGAAAGAGGGAGGCGCATCACGATGGATAGCCGAGGAGGACAGCTACATGATGTCCTTCGGAGACTTCATTGCAGCCAAATGGTCGCAAGTGTACCGTCCAATGTCTCAATCTGATGAAGAGCTTTGACGTTATTTGCATCCCTTTCGTGTTATCTATCTTAGTAATTTCGGAAATAAGTTTCTGTTGCTGAGACAAATCGAGTTGCGCATATGGAAGTGCCAGCCGTAACTTTGTAAAAACGAAGTATTCGTTGAGCTAGCATATTGTCAACAATCCCTCAGGGGCAACCTCGATGTTGTCGTTCACTGTCCAGCGCTTCTGGTGTCGATATCGCGATTCAGAATCAGGGATAGCTGCCGAGGATCCTAACTCCGGATATTGATTTTGTATTATTTTGCTCGGAAATCACGAATATCCCGAACTCGATTCAGCAATCTCGAATCAGGATGTGAGTTGAATCACGAATCACTCGAATTCGCAAATAAAAAAAGGGCAAAACACACAGCCACTGTTCAACACGGAGCAAAGTCAATTTGAAATCTTAGTAGATCATGGTAAAGCCAAATTCACCCACCCAATGGAGTTACTGGGCTGGCGTCACTCGAGCTAGTTTCCCCTGAGTGAATACACTCATTCAAGATGGTGACATCAGTGACGTCACCAGACGATTTCACTCCTATTCCACCGTGAGGCGAGGCTGCTGCTGTATGGGAGCGCATTCGTCGTAGGTCAACTAAGTCGCCCAGGAGAGTCTGTGCCAACTCTGTTGATTCTCGAAGGATCCCTACGGACAGAGTACAGGATGCATGGTCAGAGCTCCTACCTCTATCGATTGACGCCGATCCGGCGCTTCCTGATGAAGTGCTCGATTGCCGCTGCAAGGGGGCCGTGCTAGGATAGATCGTTCCGCTGCTACTGCTCTTGGGTGTAGACGAGGCCGTAGGTTGGAGGGCAGCACGGTGAACTCTGAGAAGTGTCGGGAGAGTGGTATCAACAACAGCTTGAAAACCACCTCCGTCGACACGCGTCAATCTCAGTCAATAACTCCGCAAAGCCGATTCCCGAGGAACTGAGAGTAACCGGCGTGCTTTCGGCCCAGCGTGATGACGAAGTAACCTGTCTATATTGGCCAGAGCATGGCATTCCATTAGGCGGTCTTCGATGTTCCTAAGACCTACAGATGCCGCCTCACAGACGATCTGTCTTTGAGAGTCCATCTCGTTACGGAGCTGGAAGAAGCATGTCCGAATATTATCACAGTCGCTTACTTCCAAGACTTGTTTCCGCAACCTCATGTTCGCCGTGTGATAGGCTCTGACCTCACCATTGTGCCTCAGAGCTTCAGTGATGCTCTGAGTCGTGCCTGTGGAATCGCGATTGTGATGTACTACACCACAGACGATTCAGACACGTACTGTGAGTTTTAATGAGCTTCCGCTGCCTAGCCAATTCAACTGCTAATTTGCTCACTTCCTCCTGTAAAGCAGCACGGTCACGCTCCAAAGATTCAACCTGAAACTCCATACCGTAATAGCGTCTCAGAAGAGGACACAATTTAGTAGATCATGATACACAGGGGGCCAAACAGTAGAGTTTGAGAGGAGTTTTCCGGGAAAAATTCTAAAAACACGCCAGTATGTCCATTCAACTTTCACACCTCCACGAGTAAACTGTCTCGTCGCTGCTCTCCGATTGGATCGGCCACTCCATCTGTCTGTGCTTCTAAGGGAAAGCCAACGAGCAGCTGAGTTTCGAAAAGTCCATATCACGGATAAGCTCACCTGTGGATGCCACAGTAGGACGCGAGTCTGTCATAACACTATGGCTAACCATAACTGGCTCCTCAGTAGCCGTTGCTGCATTGCTCAGGACCGGCCTGCATTGAATACCTGTCACAGCGCGAGCCAGGCTCCGAGTGAGTTTTCCCAGCGACACACTTTCATCGCTCATCTCTGGAGGTGGCGTCTCTACACTCGAATCGGAGGACTCCAGCGTGCTCCGATTTGATATTTCGTCAGCAAGCCTGTTCTGGACGAGCTCAACCTAGAACATATCCGGGAACATATCAGGCGTAGAGCCCCTTGGTCTTGCCTGAGCTCTGAGAGACCTCATTTCTCGCGTGAGGAAGTCCACTCTCGATTCCGTCAACTCGTCGTTGTCGCACACCGACGCTGGGAGTAAACCTGTCGCATAGTGGGGAAAGGGACGAAGAGAAATTAGGCGTACTGGGATGTGGTCCGTGTGTATCGCTGACGGGCTGCTCTGAAGAGACCGAGGGTTCCTGGGTGATCGCATCGGCGCTGCTTTGAATTGATGCTGTCTTGGATGCGTTTTTGACTGCTGTGGACGTCGGAGCTTTCTCTACTGATGCTTCTACAACCACGGTGTCACCGAACTCAATCTATGGCAAGGTTCAGGTCGCACTCCCAGGCTGTGGGCCTACGAGGTTTGACGGTGAACAGTCTTCTCGCTCTGACTCAAGGCGAACTAGGTCTTCTAGTGTTCTAGTGGGAGCTGATGAAGTCGATGATTGCCGAGGCGGACTCATCGGTGGGATTGTATTTCCTTCATCGCTGCTCAGTGGAGGTCGCGAGAGGAGGCTTGCTGCGCCGTCTGAGATAACAACACGAGGCATTGGACGTATCCAGAGTGTACAGTGTCCAGACCGGTCTACAAAGAATAGGGAGTTACAGTTGATGAAGGACTCACAGTGCTCCATGGAAGCTCCTTGGGCTTGATGAAATGTTGACGATGCATCGTAGGGAGGGTCCTCCTGAATACGGAGGAGTTTACCATGCGATCCACCTCGACGACATACATTGATGTGCCACTTAACGCTCTCATCCTCCGTGACGAAGCTGCTTCGACTTGAGAGAAGATCGTCGCCGAGACCCGACGGAGCTCCCAAGGAGGAAACTAGAGTTCCTATATATGGTCGTAAGGACGATTGATTCAGCTCACTGGTGTTGTTGTGATGCCTCTCGCCGATCCTATGGTGACTGCCCAACAACAGAGGTGGACGACGAAGGGGGGCGTAACGAGGAGCGCAGCCCACGGAGGAAGGCAGAGACTCGACGGTGCGGGTGATCTCAGCATCTGGGCAGTGAGGAAGTTGAGGGGAGAGAGCCCAACGCTATGCAATGCCGGAATAGGCTGACCAGCTCGAAGAAGCTACCAGAAGTGGCCTCCCAAGCGCCCTTCTGAGATGAAGATCTACTAGAGCTGCGTAACCTTGCGTAGCGATGCGCTGCTTTGCCGGATTCTGAACGGCGATGGAACTCAATGTCTAGATACATACCGGTTCGGTACCATCGTGCTGAGGAGCGGCTACTTTAGAAGGGCACTGGGCGGGCCGTCTATGCAACTGATGGGCACGATAGATAGAGGCTACGCCGGATGAACCTCACTGCAGTGTAGTCGATGTTGTGACAGTGATGGGCCATCTCCGTAGAGATGAACATCGAAGAGGACGATAGGTCCATTCCACTCGAGTACTATGTGATGCTAGTAGAGATTAACAACGCAAAACCAAAGCATCGAGACGATCATCAAGGGCCATGCTCGCCTGCATCACTTCTGGGGCTTCCAGAGTGACAACCTCACTTTCAGCAAATCGTTATGCAGCATCACATAGGGGCTGACCATTCGGCTCAATCCTCCTACAAGTTGACGAGTGGTAACCCCAGTGTTGGAATATATGTGTTCGCATTCCTCACTAATTATAGGAGTTTATATATGAGCTAGGGTAAAAATGTACAGAAACCAACCAGGATTTCCCAACAAGAATTTCCGTATTGTCACCAACACATGTAGTTGACCATGTGCATATTCCCCCCCATATTGGATACCCCTACAGCCGAGACAATGCCCCTGTGAGAAAAATAAAAAACACAATGAAGAGCATGAATGTACGTTCTGCTGTGTACTAATGCAACTATTATAGGCGCAAGCCTACTGTATATAAATTTTCCTGCTGCGCGGTCTGGTCGGCCCTATACTTGACCTCATAAAATCCTTTGCTGCACTAGGTGTAGCGAGCGAGAGAGAGAGAACTGACCAACAGCTTTGTGACATAATGAAATCCCGTGGGAGTCCTCCATGAAGGGAGCCTCAATATGGTGCTGTTGTAACTCTAAGACTATAAGGAATAGAGCAGGTCGGTCGAAATAGAGGAAGTCCACCTGACGTGCGAGAGATAGTGTTCGTGCGCTTGTCAAGGCCCGTGACGATGTATTGGGATATGCAGTCGACAGTGAAAGCTCTCTAGTGAGAAAAGAACTAACTCGAAAATCCGGGCTTGCAGTTCTGATTGACACCAGTAGAAAATCAGTGTAAAAGTTGGAAACTTTTACTCTCGTACAATCAACTGAATATTACTCCCGATCACGTTGAACTGCCACTGAACCATCCAACACAAGAACTGCTTTGTTATGTCAACAATGCTTACTCAATGGACGAGCACTTACATGCTGAACATTCAGGCCTTTATGTATTCGCGTAGACCAAGGCGTGAGGATTCCACCGAGCCGCCTCGCCACCCTTCCTGGTTTGCCTCATTTCTGGTGCCAGCACTAGCAGGAATGCACTGATGATGGTGAAGCCGTAACCAACACAACCAATGATCTTTCCCCAGGTAGCCTGGTTTAGGAAGCAACTGCCGAGTAAGATGCTGAGTATACCGCCCACAGCAAAGCCGATGATGCCGATACTGCACCGAGCGACGAGGATGCGAGACAGGCCTCTTCTGCGCTCAACGCGGAGGACAAAGAGAACAATGGTAACGATTAGCATAATGAGCTGGCAGCTGTTCATGAAGCTCTGGAAGCCTGCAGCAGGGCACTCTAGGTGGTCTGTGGGCTGATCTCGTTGGTAACGATCGACCAATTCCAAGCCGACTTGCACTCCATAAACGGCGATGACGATACCAGAGAGCACCTCGCCACACACACCGATGGCTACTCCGACCTTGAAATTGGCTGAGTAGTCCGATAGCGACTTCATTGGTTTTCAAAGAGGCTTGACGATAGAGGATAACTGACAGTAAGATGAGGTTCATGAAATGCGCTCAGAACGGTATCGACAGAATACTCGTTGGGGAGAATCGAACTGCCAAGCCGTGGGTTCAAGAAGAGTTTTATGTGGTTTACTGGTATATATTCTTTGTTAATTGACATCCCAACATGATGGGAGTTGTAAGAATTAAGGTAGTGAAGACGAGATAGGCCAGAAGGTCTCGGACAGCAACTCAAACTGTTACACAATCACAGTCAGAATGGCTCTGAGCTCATCGCTGCCTTAGTCAATTTCAGAGTTGAATATTATGGCTCTCGGCACTAGAGAAGGGAAGACGTAGCCGGATGGCAGTTACGAGGGAATGCTCGTGTGGCTGTATTTGACATTTGAACCACCTGGATGATGCTGAAGAAGGCCGGAATAATAGTGGCGACACGAACGACGATTGGAGATGTCCCGACGACCTTCATCTTTTTGGAATGCTGTT
Source organism: Perkinsus marinus ATCC 50983 (assembly GCF_000006405.1). Lineage (NCBI taxonomy): Eukaryota > Perkinsozoa > Perkinsida > Perkinsidae > Perkinsus > Perkinsus marinus. Next base: position 144,300 of record NW_003202922.1, read on the forward strand.
TATCCATCACTCTCCGTACCAACACACTGTGTCTTTTATCAGACCGACCTTCAACTTCACGGCCATGATCGTCGACAAGATGTCCATCTTGAACGGCATCTTGCTCTCTTACATTCACCCAATATAGATTTCCCACCAACCGCAAGATATGGGTGATTACGGGGCAGATTCAGACTTATCAACTCAAACAGTTAGATGAGAAACTAAGTTAATGAGCTAATTGAACCTATCAGGTAGGTTCATCCTGCCCGATGTGCTCGAGGAATTCTCCCTGAAGCCAATTACTTCACATGCGTGCTCGTTTACGATGTTCAAAGTCTGAATAGCGAAAGTAATAGTGTTAGCATCGAACAATCCAACCAGGATGTCGCACGAGTTTATTCAAAAAGAGTACACCTTACCTGGGATTCTCTCTGAGACTTCTCTACCGTGATCCGTCCATACCTTCTCGGCTCTGATATCCGCGTTGTGCCTCTACAGCGGGTTGGAATCCTCTAACCGGAACAACCCGCCAGAACACTACTCTACGTTTTCTGATCGCCTAGGAAAGGTGATATCTGGAGTATCACAGAGGGATATGCTGATCATAGGTGGGGACTTCAATTGCACTGGATACAGTTATGAACTACTACAGAAAATAGTCGAGATGAATGATATATGCATCGGGCAGTGGGATAAGTTTAAGCATCTGGCAAACAGACCAACATAGAAACATCCAAACAAACAACTTGGCGGCAACGTATTAGAGCTCATCTTGATAAGACGACGTTACATAAACATGCTGGAGGCAATGGGAGTAACAGATCCGGATCCAATCGAGACTGATCACAAGCTAGTATGGGGCCGCATGGGATTGCACTTAAACAACGCTACAAGTCGACGCAAAGAAATCCTCGACAGGGAAAGAGTACAGAAGCTGATCACGGACCCAAGATGCCAAAAAGTATTCGACGTAAAGCTGAGCGACTCTTATGCGAATAGTAGGACGCAGAACGACCCAAATGAGGCTTGGAATGAGCTACAAGAGCAGATAAAAGGAGCCCTAGAAGCCGCAAGACAAATAGACGAAGAAGGCGGAGGTGCACCCCAGCGAAAGACGAGAAAGCAGAAAAGAGCCAGTAAAACACGACAAATAGAGAGGATGACAGAACTCCGTCCGAACGACGAGAAGGCAATATGGAATGTGCTCCAAGAAACGCTGAAAGTGAGGAAGGCGGGACCATTAAGTACCAAATTCCCAGCAGAGCTGTATAAAAGTGGGAAAGCAATAGCAAAATGGGTGCATAAGGTATGCTCGATATGCTTCGAAACGGAACGCCTACCAGACGATTGGAACATCTCGAAGGTTACTCCCATTTACAAAAGCGGATCCAGAAAGGACTGCAAGAACTATCGTACAGTATTGTCCCAGAGCGCCATCACCAAGATATTCAGCTTGATCTTTATGGCCAGAATATATTTACAGGTGGACAGTTCGGTCGACGCATCACAGACGGCCTTTAGGGCCGGAAGGTCTGGCCTGGAGATAGTACATGCAATACAACTCTTAATAGATAAGTGCAAGCTATATGATCTACCGCTCACACTAACGAGCATAGACTTCCGCAAGGCATTTGATCGAATATCTAGGTCGCATGTATATGAATCATTAAGGATGGCTGGTGTACATCCGAAATACGTACGGATCATCCGTAACTGTTATGAGTCAGCTAAAGCAAGCATCCGGATAAGCTCAAAGGAACGAATTATTCCCCTCGACCGTGGCTTAAGACAAGGCGACTGTTGGAGCCCGATACTCTTCATATGCAGCCTAGATCGAGTGCTCAGCGAAAGACTGAGGAACTCTCCGCATGGCTTCCGCTTATTGGACACTAACAAGCAACCCAGACGCTTAACTCGCTCACATATTGGCAGACAAAAGATGGGTACAATGCTCAATGAGCTGTCCTTTGCAGACGATGTGACCCTTCCATCAAGCACAGCAATGGGGAATACGAAACACATTAGTTACGTGCGAGAAGACGGAGAAGCCGCGAATCTTGTCATAGCCCCCGAGAAGTGTAAACGATTGACAATAAATGAACACTTGGAACAACCCGATATTGGAGGATCGCCTATCGCAGCCGTTAATGAGATGAAGATTCTTGGGGATATATTCTCAGATTCACACAACAACAAAAAACAGATTACGGAGCGCATAAAAGCAGCAGGACAAAGAATGGCAAGATTACGGGCAGTGTGGAAATCCCACGATATCTCCTTGAGAGCTAAATTCACTGTGTTGAAGGTTTCGGTCTTCTCAGTGCTGCTATTCACCAGTGAGTGCCTTGCATTGACGACAAAAGAATGCGAAAGGTATTGCACGTTTTATAACAATTGTATTCGAAGGGTTCTCGGAATATCGTTCATGTCGCACATTACTAACGAGGAAATTTGGAGTAGATCAGGGTGCCCCGACTGTTCCGTAGTCCTCAGAATGCGTCGCCTGCGTTGGTACGGCCATGTCCTTCGATCTAACCCTGCGTCTCCAGTGAACAGATTACTATCGTGGGATCCCACGGCGCATCTCGGAGCAGTGAGAAGATCGAGCACGGCAAAGCTATGGAGTGACCTTATCGATGAGGATATGAGAGCGGTCGGTCTTACAAAATCCGATGCTAAGGAACGAAGAAAATGGGAGAATCGGATAGCCCAACTTGGCCGAGTTCGACGGCGCAGAACATTGCTATGCTCCAGCCGGAGATAGGATAGATGCGAAAGGTGGATTGCGAAACGAGAGCTGATAAGATGAGACGACGATTAAAAAAAACTGCGGAGATGGACTGGTCACCCTCGCCGACTATCGAAGACCTCAAAAGCCGCTGATGTGTGCTAAGCATTGGCTGGCCGCCTAGCCGAAATCGGCTTCGAGCGAGAGAGAGAGAGAGAGAGAGACTATGTGATGCTAGTAGAGATTGACAACGCAAAACCAAAGCATCGAGACAATCATCAAGGGCCATGCTCGCCTGCATCACTTCTGGGGCTTCCAGAGGAGACTCTCACTTTCAACAAATCGTTATGCAGCATCACATAGGGCTGACCATTCAGCTCAATCCTCCTACAAGTTGACGAGTGGTAACCCCAGTGTTGGAATATATGTTTTCGTTTTCCTCACTGATTATAGGAGTTCATATACGAACTAGAGTAGAAATGTACAGAAACCAACCAAGAGTTCCCAAAATTTCCTTAGAATTTCCATATCGTCACCAACACATGTAGTTGACCATGTGCATATGTCCCCCCACACTGGATGCCCCTACAGCCGAGACAATGCCCCTGTAACACAATGGAGAGCACGAATGTACGTTCTGCTGTGTATTAATGCCACTATTACCGGCGCAAGCCTACTGTATATTATTTTCCCTGCTGCGCGGTCTGGTCAGCCCTATACTTGACCACATAAACTCCGTTGCTGCACTAGGTGTAGCGAGAGATAGAGAATACAATACAGATTTCCCACCAACCGCAAGATATGGGGGACACTGCATCAAATCTAAGCGAGATGCATAAAAACCGAAGAATATCAGCGCGCGCCATTAATGGGAAGTGAAGGTTGATATCCACGTGATGACCGTAACGCAAGTGAGAATCTAAACTGCAAATTCCAAAAAAAACAAGAACAGAACAAGAAGCAGGTGAAAGCGGAGAAAGGGAAACCCGAAACCCGACGGGAAACCAGAACCCCGAACTGTTGTCCAAGGCCAGGCTGCAATCCAAGGCTAAGTCGAAATGCAGGTGGGAGCGCGCGCTAAACTTCTTTACGTAGAAAAGAGGCCCATTCTTTAGAAATGAGGATTTCCTCGCGAGTGTTTTGCTCCCATGAACGTACAGCAGGCTGGGTTGACGCCGTAGAAGATACTGAGAGCTGAGATGCAGCATGAATATGTGGGCGCTGCAGGGAAAACACCGGTTGCTGAGATGTACCCCCCCCCCCCCCCCCCTCAGTACTGACATTCTCAGGGGCGAAAGGCGGAGCCATCTTGTGCATAGAAGCTATCAAAATATGGGGACATTGCCCGAGTGAAGCGTATCCCCGGCAGCTACACGATAGAGTATGACCAGGCAGACCCACCCCAACAACCATGTGCACTCGGAGGAACTTCTCCCCGAGGCGACGGGACGAGTAGTAGCAGTAGCAGTGATAGTAGCGCCATGTCTTCTCCTCCCATCCCTCGAAGTGGTGATGGGACAAGTAGTAGTACCAGTAGCAGTAGTAGCGCCATGTCTATTCCTCCATCCCTCGAAGTGGTGATGGGACAAGTAGTAGTAGGAGTAGCAGTAGTAGCAGTAGTAGTAGCGCCATGTCTACTCCTCCCATCCCTCGAAGTGGTGATGCGACAAGTAGTAGTAGCAGTAGTAGTAGCGCCATGTCTACTCGTCCCATCCCTCGAAGTGGTGATGCGACAAGTAGTAGTAGCGCCATGTCTACTCCTCCCATCCCCCGAAGTGCATCTTCTACCATCATCAAAGCCATGCATCTCATATCGTAACTACACTTTAATACATCATCTCCCCATAGTCGATGTAATCCTCATAACAACCATACATTACCCCACATCAGGGGCTGTAAACCTTTTTGCCATGGTGATGGGACACATATAATAGATGATGGATCTCATCCGCAGAAGAGTATTATAAGCCCCTCATAATGTGTTGTTATCTATCTATAAGCATCCTTTTCACGTGTTGCTACCTGTCCACATCTCAAGAATGGACATATAGTGACCAAGGGTCATGGCCTGGGTACTGTACAACGGGTCAGAGACAGAGTCCCATCAATATTCAGATCCCCAATGCTGGGGTACCTCCATTTTCCATCAATTATGGTATTGCCCGTGGTGTTACTGTTCATGCTGAGATTGACATGGCCTTGGAAGTCCCCGATGCAAACAACTTCACTGTAAGAGGTGTTTATGGTTTGGGGGAGGATATCTTCCGTCTCACCTATATGGATATGCATTGGGGTACGGACAGCTCTCGAGGGAGTGAACATCAGTTCAATGGTACCCCCTACGCCTTCGAATATCATTTCGCCCATTACAACAGCAAATATCGTGACTTCGCTGAAGCCTTAAATCACCCAGATGGGGTTGTTGCTATAGGCGTTCTTTATACGGTTGGTGATCCAGCGCCTGGGCTTAGTGAGGCTTTAGACTCGATGAACGCTAGTAATATGGGAGCGCTAGACTCCTTCAATGTGGAGGCCATGACCCCTCAAGATTTATCAACCAACTTCTATCTTTACAATGGGTCTGGTAGTACTCCTGATTGTGAGGAAGTTATGGTATGGATTGTTGCTAAGACGATCCAGACAATCAGCGAGGATCAACTGAATAGGCTGAGGACACTAAGGCATAATGGAGTCTCCATTGGCCCTAACTATCGTCAAACCCAAGCATTGAATGGGAGGAGGATTCTTGACTCCACCCTTACAGACAACAATTCTGTCCCTAAACCTTTCAGAGCATCTTGGTTCATACTTATTCTTATCATCATCGTTCCATCGTTGATTATAGGGAAGTGATATAGCCTTAGAATTAGGACTATATAGACACTTCCCTTCGTATCTCATTCTACTCCTTCTTGGTCGTCTCCATTATTATAATGTCTGTAACCCTGCCGTCCGATTATTTGTGTTCAAGTGCATTAGAGCACCTAGAAGCATCATTATCTTGAACGTTGGAGAGCATAACACAATGCAGTTGTAGTTGGATCAAAAGAGTATATATTATCTTGCTTTTTTGTTCTCCAGTACCAAGGCGGTTTCATGCTTGGCGTGCGCTACTGAAGATATTAATTATGAGGAGTGTGAGCACATCATAGACAGCATTAAGTTGTTATAGGAATGATCTCTATAAACCATACCGACACATTTACTAGTTAGCCTGTGGCACTGGTAGATGTGTATCGTAATCACCAATGGCGCTCGCCACAGTACTCTCACTTCGTCTTCTGTTAATGAAACGACTCTGCATGAAACGGCTGGCCCCCGCTGAGCCCAGATGTGTAGGATTGAGGATGATTAAGATTATCTCTCTCTACTTCGCCACTTACCTGGTTGTGTTATCCGACATGACGACCCCTTCTACGACTGGGCATGGGAAACAACAAGCCTAACTGCCTCCTCTGCCATTAACATGATGAGTGCCTTGTGGGCAATACACCCTCCCTCATTCCAACCAACACAGAGCTGAATACGCTCTGAAGTTATGCCAATGCTGTACGACAACGACAGTACTACTGTCACAGTAGTAGCGGCAGCTCACGTATTTCATTTGTCCATTCTGGAATCCTTGCTGGAATCGATTTTAAGAATCGTGTCTACTGAGCGCGAGTCTGAATTGATTCTGGAAGCGCTTCCGAGATCGATTTTCAACTTTCAAAATCGTGTTTATTGAACACGACTTCGATTTTGAGAATCGATTCCAACATCGCACACAGCCGTGTGTGAGGCTTCTCGTTGTCTGCTTCTCTCGAATGCAGCAGCGGCTAATGGCTAACTGCGGCAACGCGTACAATGGTGGGATAAAAGGCCGCCTTTTCCACGGCAGAGGTACATATTTTCTTTACTAATTGTTATATATTTTTTTTCGTATATGTATACATACGTAGTAGAGTTGAGTTTATTATATCACAATATCTGAGCGAAGCTGGGGGGAATTACTCTGAAGGAGGACTTCATCAATGTTGTGAAGTCGAACTTTTCGCATCTCGGGGAAATATTATCTTCTTTCTGGGCTATAGTATATTGATTCAACTTTCTGAACAATTTCAGAATAGCAGTTTTTTCACGGATATTATCTGTGGAACTACGTTGGCGCGCGAGGGTGTGCTTCCTAACGCCCCTGTAGTTTTGGTGGTCAGTCTGGAGTGATTGACGAGTACAGGAAAATAGATCATTTTCGAATTTCGAACTGCCACTCAAATTAGTCTTGGAGAAATAAGGAGGGGGTTATTCTAGGGCTATCTCGAGGACTCTAATCTGCTGATCCATCGGTCGCGATATGCCGACGGAGAGGTATAGCAAGTAGATGAGAAAATAGTCTGTAGTTTGGTTACAGCTCATGGTTACCACGAGCACCAGAAACGGTGACGATCTTATGGACGGTATATCACCTAGGTTCATCGAATCAATTCTGGCATCGTATTTGAATATGGAAATAAATTTTTTTGGAGGATTTTATTGATGCGAACGCTATGATGCTACTCAGAGTATTGCTCGGGTGACGAAGTAGTATAAATCTGAATAATTTTCTCTTCGTTCTCTTGCCATGTCATCACCACCTACATCACCGGAGTTGCCCAAGTACGCGGAGAGGGTCGCGGGTTCACGGCCACAGGGAATGGAAGCTAAACTGGCAGAAGCACTTGATAACGAGTGGAAGAGGACTGAGGAGTGTCGTGAGAAGGAAAGGGAGATTTGTGAGCTGCGGAAAAGGTAATAAGGACGGTGGTTGTTGTAGATGTTATTGAAGACTTTGTCGCATTCCAACTCTGAGGAAATTTGAATCGTCGGATAGTAGTAATACGGTGGTAGATAATGAGGGGGTTGTTCTTATGAACGACTATGTGGTATTTGATCTTGTCACGCAGGCCTGGAGGAATTTCAACTTGTCTTGTGGTTTTGGGGGGATTTTGAATTGCCGAGGAGTAGTCGTAATACCATCTTTTTGTTGTTAAAACGATCGAATTTGGAAAATGAATTTTTGTCCATACATGTGAATTAATGAGGATATGGCGACTGCGCGTGAGGCCGCTGAAGGTGAGCGTGTGTGATAGAGCAGTTTTGATGAGATGTTTGTGAGTTGAATAGAGTTTCACCCTAGTGATATGAAAAACATATTTCACGACTACTGCATATCACCGCGAATATCGCGTTTTACACCAAGTTTTTCGCCAATTCACGAAAAACGGGTTGTGAAACTCCAGTGAATGAGCGAATATGGCGAAAAAGTTTACTTCATGGGGCGCCTCTTAGGAAGGCCTTAGCTTTGACACCCAGCGTTAGTTTATGATCTGCGATGTGGTTATTCAGTTTTACTTGGAATTGTAGGTTGAGAGAGTTCGAAAGAGATATAGAGCGGGGGCGCTTATTGGGCAGTGGGGAAAATGAGGGGGATGATGTAAAGCTGATGAAAGAGATGAGGAGTCTTGAGGAACAGGTAAGGGCGGCAGGGTGGCTCCTCGTGGTTGATCGGGGAAGGTTAGATCTGAGCTAATGGAGATTGATATGCTAATTTGTGGATTTCATAGCATAAAGTTCGTTTCTGAAATGATCAGTGGAGTTTCACCCTAGTGATATGAAAAACACTAGTGAAAAACATGTTTCACGACTATTGCATATCACCGCGAATATCGCGTTTTTCACCGAGTTTTACGCCACTTCACGTAAAACGGGTGGAACTCTAATGATCTCATTAAGACTTCAAAAACAGGTGGGAGGAAAAAATTGGATTTTTTTTCGCGAAAAAAATGGGGAAATGATTGGAAATTTTGGTAAAAGAGTGAATTTGTCTATAACATCATTGATCAATTTTGGTAGGTGGACGAGTGGAAGGATAAGGAGGTGGAGGCGTTGACGAGAGTGAGGGAGTTGGAGGGTGAGAGGGACCGAGCTCTTGAGGAGGCGCGATGCCTTGAGGAGAAGCTGCAACAAGAGCGGCAGAAAAGGCTGGCTCTCGAAAGGGCTGAGGAGGAGTTGAGAACGCAGGTATACATATATTAAATTTTTAGACTATATAAATTTGGAGCACTGTAGTGTTCGTAAGTATGTTTGCTCTACTCAGCTGAGGTTAGGAGTAGGATTTTTATATTGTCACCAACACGTGTAGTCGAGTATATGCATTTTTTCTCACGTTGCGCGGGTGAGAATGAGAAGCTGAGAGTTTCAAGATTTTATATATCAGTGATGGATCTTGTCGTGTGTGTATTAATGGAGTTTCACCTGTTTTACGTGAAGTGGCGTAAAACTCGGTGGAAAACGCGATGTTCAGTAGTCGTGAAATATGTTTTTCACTAGTGTTTTTCATATCACTAGGGTGAAACTCCAATGAATCAAATCCGTTAGGAATAAAAGAGAACACAGGATTGGGTGTATTCTGTAATTTTACTCCAACTGAAATTCTCAAGAGGAGCACATTTCAACGACGACTAGTCTGCAGTTTGTGTGCTATGTCTACGTTGAGAATATCAGTGGACGTAAAACAACAAGGATAGGAGAGAAAATTTAAATTGAAATTTAAATTCGTTTCTAAGCACGAGAATTGACTCGTGGTAGTTTACGGTCTCTTATATACGCTGTCGAAAATTGATAGTACGCGCAGCATAGGGAGCGAAAATACGGGTGGAGAGGAAACTTTTTCTACAGAATGATTTTGAAGCTAAAACTATGAATTTAAGGCGCTCTTATAAGGTTATATTGCATGGAACCTGTCTGCAATTGATTTTATGGAGTTTCACCCTAGTGATATGAAAAACACTAGTGAGAGATATATTTCACGACTACTGCATATCACCGAGAATATCGCGTTTTTCACAGAGTATTACACCACTTCACGTAAAACGGGTGAAACTCCACTGTATGTAATCTCACCTATTTTTCCAAGAAGCTTTTCCTTTCCCTTGTCCACTTACGAGTCGTGTTCATTCGCACGAAACATAATCCTCGTATTTTTCAATCGTTGGGAGAAAGTTGGTATTCGTATAAGAAGTATATTAATAGTGATTTGGTGATAGGGAAAGGTTTGCCTTATAGTCTTCCGTGCTCTGTTGTTGTTATTCTCAGTGTAAGCAATTGGAGAAAAAAATATCAGTTTTACGGGAGGAGAACTCAACACTGGAAGATGAGAAGCAGATGGTCAGTTAAAGTCATCACATCTTTTCATGTGTGACAATTGCTGGTCTCAGGCAATAGAAGGTCACTCGGCGGTTTGCAACAGACTGTATAATGTCCAGGCTGAATTGGATAGCGCTCTGGAGGAGCTGCGTACGAGGAGGGGAAGGTCCTCGACAACGGGGATATGCAGTTTGGAGGCAGAGTTGGAAGGTGAGGGGAAGAAGTTTAAATTATTTCCAAATTTTGAAAAATTTCTATTAGTATGGTAGTAACGCAGTGTTAGAATATATGTTCGCTTCTTAGGAGTTTACACACCACTTGGGTAAAAGTGTTTAGAAATCAATAAAGAAACATATACTACAATGAAAATGAAAATTTAAAAAAGAAATAAATTTAAAAAATTTAGAAAATATTTTGAGAATTTTTTAGAAAATAATTTAAAGATAAAAAAGAAACTTGGTTTCTTAGAACAATAGGAAACCAAATTTTATATGTATCACCAACACATGTGGTTGACCATGTACATATTCTTCCTCACTGAGAGAGGTCACTAGAATATGCTCATATTCTCTACGGAATCTCTGCGGCTCTGAGAAAGCACAGACGAAATTGGGAATAAGGGGGAAAAATTTGATAGGAAAATTTTGCAAAGTTGTTCGGGAAGGGGTTTTCAATTTTTCATCATATCATGGTTTTTATGAAGGTAAAACTAAACTGGAGAGGAAAATGAGTATGATGAGAGTCTGAGAATGGTTTGATCGCGTGCGTGCAAATTTTTTTTGCTTAAGTATCATATACCTTAACAGTAGCAAACGAAGTTGTAATATATGCTCGCTTACCTCAGCTGCGTTCATGAGTTATCTCGCTGATTATAGGAGTCCATATACGAATTCGGGTGAAGAATTTAATAAGAATTTCCGAAGATTATCCCACACTGTCAACGAATCGGCGATTTGGAATCGATTTTCGTCCTCCCTCGAGTTGGTGAACTTTAACAGGTTCGACGAAGAAGGAGTTGGAGCAGTTGAGGTCAACCGTCCAGAAGTTGCAAAGTGAACTTCGGGCTACTGACAAGGACGCGGTGGCTCGGTTGAAGGCACAGCTTGGAGTTATGCACAGTTGGAAGAGCACAGCAGGTGGGTGGGCTTGGGGATTTGCCATAGCAGAATGAGAGTTCGACGGTTCAATGTTGAAATATATGTTCGCTTTCCTCAGCTGAGCTTGAGAGTTTTTTCAAAAATCCGTGTACAGGAATCAATGAGAATTTCCTGAAATTCCCTCTCAGAATTTTCGTATTATCATCACCAACATATGTGGTTGACCGTGTGCATATTTTCCCCCACACTGCGTTGATCAGAATCGGCGAGACGACAAGTGTTGGAGACTATCGCGGAGAGGGACAGGCGAGTGAAGATGGTGATGGAAGAGCTACGGTGTCAGGAGGACAGGTGAATTTGATGAGAAAATTGGAAGTGTTGATGGAAATCGTATAAGTCTTGACAGAATATCAGTTCGCAATCTCATTGTGTGAAGTGTGTATTCTCATATCAGTCGTATATGTGATTATTATATCCAAAGTTGTCGTAATGGGTGGCGAACGAAATGCAACAGTTGTAATTGACAAAAACAATCACCCATAAGACTGTCGAGAGTTGATCGTCCTTCTCGTTAAGATTCGTGTTATTGATTTTCGCAGTGTTGAAATTGTGTGTTCGACTGCGGTGGTGATGGTGGCTCCATTTTTGCACTTCGAAAATCGCTGTTGGAGTAGTTTGTGTGAGGAAGTTGGATGCCTTTTCCCTGTATGCAGAGTAGAGGTCAATGCAAGTACGGTGTGTATGCTCGAGAAGATGGCTAACACGTCGGAGCAGCAAAGTATTCGGTTGAGATGGGCAATGTCGCAGTTGGAGAAGGAGAATGAGTGGATGCGGGAGAAGATGAAGTCGTTGGAAGAGGAGATAGACGCATTACATGATCGCATATATTTTAAGTGAGTTTTGAGAGGACTGCACGAAGTGTGTGCTCGAAGCTAACGCCGCTGACAACACGGCAGCGATGCGCATTAGCTCATTAGAGATTAGATTATGAAATCAGAGATTATTGATACAATAGGCTGAATGAGAAGATTATTGGAGTTTCATTCGTTTTACGTGAAGGGGAGTAAAACTCGGTGAAAAACGCGATATTCGCGGTGATATGCAGCAGTCGTGAAATATGTTTTTCACAAGTGTTTTTCATACCACTAGGGTGAAACTCTATTATTAAATTAATTCGAGAAATTATTAAACTTATGATGCCACGGAATGTTGCCCGAAGGGCGAGATAATCTTGAGTGATAATTTTCAGGGAAAAGGAAACGGATTCGAAGGTGCATAATTCGGTGAGTGGTTATATGGAAGCGATGTTGAGGTTGGGTGAAGTGGAGACTGTTAATGTTGTACTTTCTGAGATGATTGCAAAGCAGAGAGAGCGACTGAGGGATAGCAATGAGATGTGTCACCGCGCCAGGAAATTGGAAGTGATGAGGAAGAGGCGGATGATGATGGCAGGGGGAATTAATTCAGAAGAATATAATATCGACACGCAATGCATAGGCAGCAAGAAACGACGTTTGACTTGCGCCAATAGTGATTTCTATTCTAATTGAATTGTGTTTGTAGTGGAAAGATTATGTGCCAGTAATTGAGGATCAGAGCTTGAATTGCTTAACACAAGAACTCAATTACCAGTAAGTGGTAAGAATCTTACCACAATTACACAGAGCAACCTGCAGACACAACACTCAGCCAAACCGGCACAATTATGGGTCATATAACGCTGACTTACATCGCAATCGCACGCTGACTAACGTTGAGGCTGACTGCTCGAACGATCCAATGAGAGAGGAGACAAATTCGGTCATCCTGAACTGATTAGATCGGAAAGACTCTGGTGTCGAGTGCTATCGTTGGCATTTAGCCTCCTTGGGTCGCAATTGTTCTGTTGTCGTTACTGACCTTAGATGTCACAGAGGTAGAGCATATGATGAGATCATAATCTCGTTACCAATGTCAGATGGCGAATTATATACAGCAGGATATTTGGAAGCCACAGATTTTCAGAAAGGGGTACCATTGTACGAATGAGCGATTCCGCAAACAGTTGAATTTTAATTTCTTACTAGAGATTTTTAGAAAGATTATACAACGGCACCTGCGACCGATCACACTCGGCTCTTGTCTGATGCCCCGGTACCCCATACTCCAAGTACATGGAAATGTGGCTTGGAAGTGTTTTTCCGGACTAGGAATAGCTTGCCACATGGGCGGTAGTCCGATGGAAGGCTTTATGAGTATTCAGTTAGCCGATAGCCTTGAGAGTTTCGCTCCGTCAACGTAAGACTGTAAGAGTGTTACTGGCCAACACAATAGGCGAAGATGCTGAGTGAAACCGAAACTTCCCTTATGGGGTCATGACACGCCAATCTGATGACTTTTTGAACTTTTTCTTCAACCGAACATTGTTGTGTTTGATCACCAAAACTCGATGCTTCCGAAGAAATCTACAACACTATCATCAACTGAAAATCGACATACACGTGTTATCCCACCTATGATAGTGGTACATAGTAGCATTCTCGATATTGACCCCGTGGACGAACATGAGACTCAGCTCGCCATACCCTGCACTAGGCTGCTCGAGCCCCCAGAGCCACTTCGGGTAGTGCTCATCCGGAAGGATTTTCTCATCTTCTGATCTGTTCCGACGGAATTGAATCATATATCATTTGGTATGAGCTCTCACCTCGTAGTGTAGATGTTGAAAAGTTGGTTGTCGGCTGGATCCACTGCAACCGCTTCCTGTGTGCTCCCTGTTGATCCACCTGAAAATAATCACGCCGCTGCGCACTCTCACTTCTCGCGAGCTGATATACAATCATCAAGGCAATATTTTCGATATAAATTAAATTTATTATTAAAAATTTAGTAAATTTTTCCGAGGATAATGTATACGTTTGAGATTATTATAGCCACAGCACATAACGATTTTGACGATGAAACCAATGACGAGATATCTACAACACGTCGTACAAACTTCTGAGGGGCTCTAATGCTCAGATTGAGGGAGAGTTTGAGACTCAGCAGGGGTTCGGCGAGTGTTGTCAATTGTCTTTTCCACTTCCCCCGAAAGTGAGAACGATCACCTCCCTTTTTCTTCTTCGGCCCTCTGACCATGGCCTGAGTCAATGGGCGACAGAATCGGCGCAGGAGGGACATATTCTGATGGCAAAAACTATCGCGATGCAACCAGACCTAAAATTTTCTTCCGAGTGAAAACTGAATTATACACGTTTTACACGGCCGTAGAACTGTTGCTGCCACCTAGCCTCACAGATCGAGCAAGCGCTCTGCACCTCTGGAGAAGGTCTGGGGCGGTCCTCAAACTCATCATCTCGGAAACTACTATTCGCAAGATTTCCACGATCGCTATTTAGTGGGCATTGTCAACTCCAAAGTGCAGGATATCACCAGCACAGTCCTGGCGCCCCAATCCTATTGCGATTCGGGCCAGGGACGGTATGGAACATCTTTTCACCTCCTATTTGGAGAAGGGGGGAGGGCGAAATGAAACTATAGATTCTAGTTTAATAACTTCAGTTTTCAACAGATGCAACCAACCATGAATTCCAATTTCCAAAGTTAGTGAGAACAATTTCAAATTCAGGAACTCCAAGGTGGACGCATACTTTTCAACAACTCGACAAGAAAATCTCAGAAACAAATGATACCGTAGTCATGGTCATGATGAAGTTTCTTGCATCAATTCTGACTCAGAATAGAGTGTAAGAGAACTAGCCTTTGAAACGAGATTAATTGATATCTTTAGTTAGAACTAAGGAAGAGGAGGACGTCCCACTCGAGAAGTTGTGCGTAAAAATGACAAGTCGAGAAAAATGTGGTAGAAATAATGTGGTCCCCGGGAATGGTACTCACGCCGCCGCCGGGTGATACAGGTTTCGCCAACCCGGATTTCGCCAAAATGACACCTAACGGGTTTCAAGACTCTTGGACATGTTTGTTAGGCAATATAAGGGCAGGGACAGATTCGAACAATTTGGCGAAATACCAGGCATAGCGACAAATTTCGCCACATAGTTGTTGCGACATACGGGTTTTACCAAAGTTGGTCAAGTCTGGAATACGCAGAGTTTTGCCAAGTTCCTTGTTGGCGTAAGACGGTGCTGAACCCTGTTTCGCCAATCCTTACACCGTACAGGTTTCGCCAATTCCAGGTCGTTAAAGCATGTCAGACGAAGAAAGGTCCTCGATCGGCTGTGATGATGACACACCAATTTTTTTGTAAGTACTATGGTGGAGTGGTTAGAGGTCCGCGCGATAGATCGGAAGGTCGGGCGTTCTATACTCGGAGCCTCCGAGTCGGAGAGTATTTAATCACTCGAATCCATCAAAAACATTCTAGAATCCTCTGACTCGGCCGCCTTGGACGATACCGAACCGATGTCATCGATCAATAGGACCAGCGCAAATCAATAGTATGGTAGATTTGGAAGCAGTATTCATTATGAGCGGGCTTCAAGACCTCGTGACTAACCCGATGAGCGGTGTCACAGTCTATAGGTTCTGTAGCACTGATTATTACGCTGACCTTTTGGCTAACCTTAGGGGTAATATGATAGATTTGATAGCAGCAATGCTTAATCACGGAACGCTGTCGCAAGGTAAGGGACTGATATGGAAGTTTCTGTGCTTTCTGTAAACTGCTTGCCTAGTCAGATACAACAGTGACAAGATGACAG
>NW_003202922.1:160070-162117 GCF_000006405.1 Perkinsus marinus ATCC 50983
ACCGAACATTGTTGTGTTTGATCACCAAAACTCGATGCTTCCGAAGAAACTGCAACACTACCATCAACTGAAAATCGACATGCACGTGTTATCCCACCTATGATAGTGGTACATAGTAGCATTCTCGATATTGACACCGTGGACGAACATCAGACTCAGCTCGCCATACCCTGCACTAGGCTGCTCGAGCCCCCAGAGCCACTTCGGGTAGTGCTCATCCGGAAGGATTTTCTCATCTTCTGATCTGTTCTGACGGAATTGAATATATTATATGATGTGAGGTCTCACCTCGTAGTGTAGATGTTGAAAAGTTGGTTGTCGGCTGGATCAACTGCAACTGCTTCCTGTGTGCTCCCTGTTGATCCACCTGAAAATAACCACGCCGCTGCGCACTCTCACTTCTCGCGAGCTGATATACAATCATCAAGCCAATATTTTCTATACAAATCAAATTTTTATTAAATTTTTCCGAGGATGACGTATACATTTGAGATCATTATACCCACAGCACATAACGAGTTTGATGATGAAACCAATGACGAGATATCTACAACACGTCGTACAACCCTCTGCAGGGCTCTAATGCTCAGATTGAGGGAGAGTTTGAGACTCAGCAGGGGTTCGGCGAGTATTGTCAATGTCTTTTTCACTTCCCCCGAAAGTGGATACGATCACCTCCCTTTTTCTTCTTCGGCCCTCTGACCATGGCCTGAGTCAATGGGCGACAGAATCGGCGCAGGAGGGACATATGCTGATGGCAAAAACTATCGCGATGCAACCAGACCTAAAATTTTCTTCCGAGTGAAAACTGAATTATACACGTTTTACACGGCCGTAGAACTGTTGCTGCCACCTAGCCTCACAGATCGAGCAAGCGCTCTGCACCTCTGGAGAAGGTCTGGGGCGGTCCTCAAACTCATCATCTCGGAAACTACTATTCGCAAGATTTCCACGACAGTTATTTAGAGGGCATTGTCAACTCCGAAGTGCAGGATGTCAACAGCGCAGTCCTAGCGCCCCAATCCTATTGCGATTCGGGCCAGAGACGGTATGGTACATCTTTTCACCGCCTATTTGGGGGAAGGGGGGGGGGCGAAATGAAACTATAGATTCTCGTTTAATAACTTCAGTTTTCAGCAGATGCAACCAACTAGGACTTCCAATTTCAAAAGTTAGTGAGAACAATTTCAAATTCAGGAACTCCAACTTTGACACATGCCTTTCAACAACCCGACAATAAAATCTCAGAAACAAATAATACCGTAGCCATGGTCATGATGAAGTTTCTTGCATCAATTCTGACTCAGAATAGAGTGTAAGAGAACTAGCCTTTGAAACGAGATTGATTGATATCTTTAAGAAAGAGAAGGACGTCCCACTCGAGAACTTGTGCGTCGACTAGAATAAAAAATGAAAAGTGACCAAGTCGAGAAAAATGTTGTAGAAATAATGCGGTCCCCAGGAATCGTACTGACGCTGCTGCCTGTGGTGGTGGAACACGGAGCATCGGAAGTCATTTCCGCCGCCGCCGCCGCCGCTCGAGGAAGTCTTTAAAACGTGGGTTAGCGAAACGAAGTAATTTCTCCACTCGCTGTGTTTGCAAAGCTAAAATTCAGTTTTAGGGGTTCTTAACTTGGACTAACTGCTCCTCGTCGATTAGTGGAAATATAACTAGATTGTATAAGCCCCTTGAGTCTATCAATATACATCAGTGGAGTTTCACAACCCGTTTTACATGAAGTGGCGTAAAACTCGGTGAAAAACGCGATATTCGCGGTGATATGCAGTAGTCGTGAAATATGTTTTTCATATCACTAGGGTGAAACTCCAGTGTTGGGAAATCTGTTCGCTCTCCTCCGCCGCTGAGCTTAGGAGTTCACATACTAAACCGTCCAGAAATGTACAGAAAATAATGAGAATTTCCCGAAATTTCCTCAGAATTTTCGTATTGTAATCAACATATTTACATATGTGTATCCTTTCACTATAGTATGCGAGTAGTTTCTACCAGTTTCTGCCGAGGCTCTTCAAGTTCGTTTGTCGCATA
>NW_003202922.1:162217-163998 GCF_000006405.1 Perkinsus marinus ATCC 50983
CCTGTTTTACGTGAAGTGGCGTAAAACTCGGTGAAAAACGCGATATTCACGTAAAACGGATGAAACTCCACTGTACTATTGTTATGGTGGAGTTTCACCCTAGTGATATGAAGAACACTAGTAAAATGGTATTTCACAAAATATTGCATACAGCCAAGATCACTCGTGTAGAGAACAGGAATATTACACGTAAAACAGTATACTCTCCATCGCGTACGTAAGAGCTGTTATTCGCCCGTATTCGCCTTTCACCTTTCGGTGAACTAACTGCGAGTAGCTTGCATAATTTTCTACGTGTAATATTCCTGTTCCCTACACGAGTGAACTCGGATGATTTTTTCTCCGACTTGGTCGTTTTTTTAATGGGGAACAACACATCGTTCGATCCAGCAGATGTGTGGGAGGTCCCTGAGGACACTGCAGGGAATAGAGAGTAATATCTACACTCAGAATAGTAAGTAATATTGCAGCAGGTGGTCGTTGGAGTCTGACGATCAAAGTACCGCAAACGGAGGTAATACAAATGCTTATTCGCTCATAAAAAATTTTTCCCCGGAAAATTTCTCATTATTTTTATTTGCAACATGGGGAAAGTTATCTCGATTCGTTATATACTGAGTTTCTCGGTGTCAACGGTTTGCCTAAAGTCGTCGTCGATGGGAAAACTTGTGATGCGCGATGGGTTTCGAAAATCGTTCGTGTGAACTGTTCCGAGATCTGATTATTATTCTAGTTTCTCGTAATGATTCATAACTGATAACAGTTATGATTTTAGTGATGACGATGAGAATTATCATTCACACATACTTGTTTTTTGAGGCTGTTATAAAAGGAGATTTCACGAGATCGATTTTGTATAAGTATTTTTATTATCATCAGTTGACCGAGCTGTGGCAGAAAAAGGAAATCAATTACGCGCGGTGAAGACCTTTGCGATTCCTGGAGAGTTTTCAGGAGCGTCGGAAGGGTAGTAGTGATGGATTAACCGAATGGTTATTTTGAATTTCCGAGAGGTCACTGAGACGTAAATTTGATGTGATGGAAAAAGGCTGACAAGGTTACATTTGGCCAAAAATGTATATATTATAAACTACTATAATAATACTATAACCACTATAGAAACCCGCATATACAATACATATAATAGTAGTTAATAATGTATGTACATTTTTGCTCAAATAGGCCTACAAAACCTACAAACCTACAAAACCCTGAACCCTACAAAGTCAATTGTGCGATCCTCCTCTGAAGAATCGAAATCAGCCTTTGATGTGTCTATTTGAGCAAAAATGTATATATTATAAACTACTCTCGCACATATACGTAGTATCGCAAAATTTAAATCTATAAGATATCCTTACACCAACAGGTTTTCGTGTAAAGTGTGGTAAATTTGTGCATGCGGAACGGGGCTGAGTTTTTCTGCTCGTTTCAGGTTGATGATTTCGACAGATCACACAGAGGTTTTCGTGTCCCTCGCAAATGATGATGAGAAGAGGGCAGTTATAGAACCCCCGTGAGTTGAGGAAATTACGGTTGGATAGGGATCGAGATGCATGGGTGTTTTGAGGGCGAAAATCATCGGAGTTTTTTTCTCTCTGTGTGAAAACCGAATTTACGTCTAAAATGGTTACACTGTCCGATAGTGATGATGATAGTATATATTGTGATAAGAAGAAATTGAGTGGCGGTTTAGCCGTTTAACGTGAAGTGGCGTAGTGCTCGATGTTAACTATAGGCGTATATTTTTTTCCATCGAGTGAAATAAAAAATGTGTTTTT
>NW_003202922.1:164098-166954 GCF_000006405.1 Perkinsus marinus ATCC 50983
CCTATTTATCGTGGATGCAGGTATGCAATTTTGGGAGTGGCGTAAAACTCTGTGAAAAACGCGATATTCGCGGTGATATGCAGTAGTCGTGAAATATATTTTCACTAGTGTTTTTCATATCACTAGGGTGAAACTCATATCGTTGGAGTTTTATCCGTTTTACGTGAAGTGGTGTAATACTCTGTGAAAAACGTGATATTCGCGGTGATATGCAGTAGTCGTGAAATATATTTTCACTAGTGTTTTTCATATCATGGGGGAAACTCATATCGTTGGAGTTTTATCTGTTTTACGTGAAGTGGTGTAATACTCTGTGAAAAACGCGATATTCGCGGTGATATGCAGTAGTCGTGAAATATGTTTTTCACTGGTGTTTTTCATATCATGGGGGAAACTCATATCGTTGGAGTTTTATCCGTTTTACGTGAAGTGGTGTAATACTCTGTGAAAAACGTGATATTCGCGGTGATATGTAGTAGTCGTGAAATATGTTTTTCACTAGTGTTTTTCATATCACTAGGGTGAAACTCCATTGTGAAAAAGTGAAGGCTCTCATCTCGCTGGGTGGGTAGTAGCTGTTGAGAATTGATATCTATAGAGAGTTGAATATAAAGTGGTATATGTTATATATATATATTTTTCGTATTTTTTGCAGGTGTTAGGATTGTCTGGAAAATCAAAGGAGCCTGCTGTGGACATAGTAGTAGATTCGGCTGCTGGAGGGTGGAAGCCCACATTGGAAGGGGTTAAGGAGGAAGAGGAGGAGGTAGAGATGAAGTGACGCTGGTGTGGTATGGGTTGAGAAAACGTTGGAGTTTCACCACCCGTTTTACGCGAAGTGGCGTAATACTCCACGTGAAAAACGTGATATTCGCGATGTGAAATGTGAATTGAAAACACTTCGCGAATTACACCAGACGAAATATCACATTTCACGTGAAACACTGAACGGGTGAAACTCTATTGTGACGGTCTTAATGATAGCGCTTAGTACTGTGTTGAAGTTGAATGGAAACGTGTGTAGGATATCAAGGTTTGCTGTGTGTGCAGGGTATTTCGCGCAACGACCACGGCACGTTACTATAATGTATCTACGGAATCATTTCATTATTAATGGAAAACAACGCGCATTTATTTTCTAGACATGTGTTGTGAATTTTACGGCTTATTATGGTTGCATCATCTCAGGCTGATTCTGCATACAGCGATCTCAACGAATTCTCTCTTACCATTCCGCCCTCAGTGGTTGTTGACGATGATCATATGTCCTTTCATAATGCTGATGGGAAAGTTGGGGATAATGTGAGCGGAGCGAAGCGTTTCATGAATTGATGATTTATGAGGGGATTGTTAGAATGCAGCGGCCGTCAAAGCAGCTTCGTCTTCGCTTTCGGCGCGCAATCGGATTCGTCGTCGGCAGGGAAGTGTGATGCCTGGTAATGGTGGTGGGAAAATATGCGTGATATTTGTGGAAATTTTTGTGAAAATTTTTGGGAAATTTTTTTGGGAAAATTTTTTTGTGAAAAATTTTGTGAAAATTTTTGGGAAATTTTTTTTGGGAAAATTTTTTTGTGAAAATTTTTAGGAAAATTATTTTGGGAAAATTTTTGGGAAAATTTGGGAAAATTGAGGAGATTCTCATTGGTTTCTGTACACTTCTACCCAAATTCGTATGCAAGGTTGTATAACTAGTGAGGAAACTTTTGAACTTAGCTGAGGAAAGGATGCATAAATTCCAACACTGCTGTTGATGGTGATAGATGATGCCAGTGTTGGAATATATGCTTAGTTTTTCCAGCTGAGCGCAAAAGTTTTTTTCACTAATCATAGAAATCAGCATACGAATTCGGGTATAAATGTACAGAAACCAATAAGGAACTCGATAAACTCGGCCTTCTCGGAGAAGGGGCGGAGCTCGGCATCCGGATTCGATTCCCATGCCTGGCGTTTTTCTGCAAAAATATGTTTTTTGCACGGAAATCTACATGGTCCGGGCGGAACCCTAATTTCGTATTTTTCCTAGTATCCCCAGAGCGAGAGCTATCGAATGGTGTATAGCATGTGGTCATAACCTGTCTAGATCGAGCTGGATAATCTGTACGCACGCACGCATGCACGCACAAAGTGTTAGTAAAGTGAGAGAATACGCTCCGCTCGCTTCGCTCGCTCCGCAATTTTCGCAGAATTTTCATAGTGTCTCCAACACATGTAGTTGACTATGTGCATATTTTCCAACACTGGTATATGGTAGCGATGTTTGAGTCTGCTCCGGTGAAGCGTGGTGATGTAGGAATAGGAGGATGGGGAGTAGAAATCGTCTTTGGGGGGAAGGCGTGAAGACGCTGAAAAAATGGGTTAAAAATGTCGTTACCGGGGATCGAACCAGGGTCATGTCAGTATGGGGTGTAGTTGTTTTGTTGGAAATTTTCTGATGGATGTTGTCTTGTCTCAGATGACGGTCCTCGACGGCAAACGGAGTTGTGCCGCTCTATTGCAAACTGGCTGGCGGCAGCGGCAAATAATCGAAAGCTGCGGCGGAGCGATGTAAGTTTTGTTTCGCATTTTCGTGGTTTTGGCGAGCTCTCACTGTAGGCGTTTTCGTTGTTTGCTGAGGTTTCAGCTGTCAGCTTTGAACGGGATGGTCAGCATAAGCGGATTGAAAGTTATGGGTGAGAGAGGGAGGGAAAACTTTCGGAGAAATTTTTTCGCGGAGAATTTCGCGTTTGGCACAGCGGAAATCGGGATTTTTTTTCAGTGCGAAAAGTTTTTGCGACGAGAAAATTATGAATGCCTTGATATGGGGGGATTATTCATATATTATATTAATGAGATTACCCCATATATAAATTACATACT
>NW_003202922.1:167054-169208 GCF_000006405.1 Perkinsus marinus ATCC 50983
TGGATATCCTAGTTCTCGGGAAAAGGGGGAGCGACATAAAAGCCGACCATTGATTGATCGAAACTCGCAGCCTCGAATGCCATGGCATGATACTTCGGTAAGTGGTGGGGGAAGCAGCAGCACTGATCCTCCCGTATTGAGTTGTGTTGGAGTGGTGGTGTAGCGGTAGTGCTCGCGTCCAGATGTTGTTATGCTTGGAGTCGCTTTCGTGCGCAGGTTCAAATCGTGGGACCGGTAGTTTCTGATATAGCGAGGCATTTTGTGCAGCTTTGGAATCACATTAAGACAGATAAACATAAACAACAAAACAAAGTGAGGGGAAGATGGTGGCCCGACATTCATCAATTTCGTGAAAGTATACGAAATATTACATTTTTTTTCTGGAAGCTCTTTCGTGTTCGGATCTGCGGCATAATTTCGTGGCGCAGTGACGGTTTGTGTAGGTACAATATCTGCAGGTCACTGGAGAGGAACGCAGTAAGCACGATCGGACTGCTCGGCTGAAGAAAAATTTGAAGAGAAAATTGAAGAGGATACAGGAATTTGGTAAGCCTGCGCAGCGCGAAGATTCTTTTTTGACGTGAAAGATTTGCACAATATTTCCGGGGCAGATGTTCGCAAGCACTTGGGAGGAGCGGACCTGTTGCAGTTGGATCGGGCGAGGGCTATGAGCCAGGAAAATGCGACTAGTGCGGGAAATAAGATACCGGAACCTCCAGGGGACATTCCGGCAGCCTCGCCGATGGAAGGTGGGTGTGAGCTTCGCTCCGCCTTTTTTTGATTGTTGTATCGCGTACTAGGCGAGAGTGGCCATGTTGTGGTTGATGAGAAGCAAACGGAAGCGCAGACCTCTGATGCGGATCGTAGTCGCCGTAGACCGCCACGACATGATGGGTACGGCGATCGTATGGATGTTCCTAAGAAGGAAAGCAGACCCGTTTTTTCGAGAGGGAACACTACTGGTATGGCCATCAGCATCGATGTAGGTTGGTTACTGGGAGCTTGAAGACTGAGGAATTTATATATTTTTTCACTTCAAGTTTGAACAGCGGAAATTCGGAAATTGTAGATTTGTAAACGACATAGTAAATTGCGGAATCGCAATTTGAAACTCACGTGAGGCGTTTAAATTCAGCTAATTCCAATTTCGAATGAATTTCTTTATTATGGAGTTTAGAACTTTTTTTGGAAATATTCGATTCGAATTTCGAGATAGTTGAGAAAGTCCAATTTTTATTCGATTCTTTGATTGATTTGATTCAAAAAAACAGATCCCAATTTCATTTTTTTTAAAAACCACGGATTGAAAATCCATAACGAGTGTTACTTTCGCGGCTTTCGAGTGGAAATTTTCTGCACTCAATTTTGATGAACTCGTGATGGGGCAGTTTTATTTGCTATATAGTTGTCAGTTTGCGAGGAATTTTATTTTTTTCTCAAAGAGGATCGGATTCTGAAATTTCGAAAATTATGATTTTTTCCGTGAGCGGAGCGCAGGTGTTTTTAGGTGCTGAATCAAATCGAACAGGTCTCGGCGTTGTCACCGCAGCGTCGAGAAGGGGAACATGTTGCGGATATATCACCGAGGAAGAAGAACTGTAAGGTGCGGGGTTCGAACTCGGGTGCACTCGGGTTTGATTTCGAGTGAAGGATTGATGAAGAATATGCTTCCCAGCTTCGCTCCGCCTAATTTATGTTTCATGTTTCTCAGTATCGGCTAAACCAAGATTCTTCGGTCGAGCCCGGACTCATGGGCCGACGATTCCGGCGGACGCACCGGTCCCGCGGCGGGCGGCCGAATATGGCGGAGCTGGAAGGGTGAGAGGAATTGGGAAAGTTGTGGTATTCGTGGGGCGGAGCGATGCGATTTTTGTTGTGTGGAAATAGGGGTATCATGAAGTAGGGCATAGCTCATCTCGAGAGCCGCACTGCGAAGATTCTGTATTTGGACGAACTTTCTGGCTAGGCTGAAGGCTCGGCTGGTCGCAGGATGACAATTGACATTTCTCAAGCGCAGGAAGATCCTCAGGAGTTTTCACTACGGAGGAGTTTCACGATGGATGGTTCCACGTAGTGATGGGAGAGAACAGCGTTGATGTATGGGGGAAGAGATGGCTGAGTTGATCTTGAGAGGAATATTGGAGTTTCACCTTA
>NW_003202922.1:169308-175562 GCF_000006405.1 Perkinsus marinus ATCC 50983
TGTTGTTGTTGTTGTTGTTGTTGTTGTTGTTGTTTTTGTTTTTGTTGTTTTTGGATATTTTTTGTGTGTGGCGGAGTAGTATAAGTTGTAGAATTTCCACCACTGCCCTGTTTGATGTCAAACACACGGTTGCCTCCTATCCCTCCAGTGCCGGTAAAGACGGAGGAAGACAAAGCTCGAGAGGCAGCTGAGCAGAAGGCTGCAGTTACTGTGGACTCACTGGGAAGGAAGAAATGGGATAAAGCGTAGGTTGAGGGGCGTACACAGTCACCCACATGTGTTGATGATGACAATGAGGGACAATCCTCGTTGATGTTTCGTACACTATTTTGAAATTTTCTATTGCATACTGGGGAAATTGTGGGCTCGACTGAGGACACCAGACGTATGTTTTAATACTATGAGTGGTAGTCGCTGCAGCAACAACTATTGCTGAGCAGTGCTGAAGTGTGATAGTTTTCGAGTGAGTGTAGAAAAAAACTAGCTGATGTAGGAAGTGATGAATCATGTAGTTTTCGTGAGTGGTACTAACAAGGGCCTGAAGAGTTCTTGGGATAGTGAATTGGTAAAGCGTATAGTATGTATATTACCCCTTGTGCGTCGGCGTGTAGGGCTCAATTTAGGAATCTATCGGAAGTTCCTCATGGACGCTTAATCCATTCGTTTCGTTCATTTGATGCAGTACGCGACATCTAAAACGCGCAATCGTTGTCTTAGTTTTCCTCAACTACTTCGAGTTTGGAGCTGATCGCTTCACCAAATATCTTAGATATTCTTTTTATGCTGAAATCAAAGTCGAACGCTAAGAAAGTTTTTAGTTCTACTTTAAACCCTCGTTGACGTTGGCTTTGGAGTTGGTCACGGCTGAGGTGGATTTTGTCAATAATAGGTTCTTCGCGAAGAAGGCGGATGAGGAGCAGCAGGAAGAGGCTCTTAGATGTAAGTAATCGATCACGTGATCGATTTGGAAAGAATAGGTTGGTTATAATGTTGTGTAGATTTGAAGGGGCTGAAACGGGAGAATGATACGCCTGTAGAGCGAGCACCGTTGAGGCAGCGGACTGAGGTTGTTGATCTGGAAAAAGATATTGGAAAACGGAAACTCATCACGGGTGAGTGGAGGTGGAGTTATTGTCATTTGCTGGGTGCGGGGATCGAACCTGGGTCCTTTCTATTCGGCGGTTGATTATTTGGCGCGTATGTTCAGAGCGCACAGTTAAGAAGCATCAAGGAGGATACTGGTGCGAGGTGTGTGAGTGCTTGTTGAAGGATAGTCAGTCGTAAGTAGAGGGAACTGCGGTAGGAGTGGTGACGGTGGTGGTGATAGGTATCTGGATCATCTCAATGGCCGGGATCACAACAGGAACTTGGGCATGAATATGCGAGTGGAGAAGGTGAGTTGAATTGTTGTGATAGAACGCATGGGGTCGGAATTGGGGGTCTATAGATGACTCGCTGTGAGAGCATCAACTTAGTGACTTGTTGGGGAAAAGTTTGTGAGAGATCAACTGTGATGAGATATAGAGAAATGAAGGATGTGCGTCACTTGCCCGACCGTCCAGGTTTCTTTGGCGAGGCTCTTGTAGTTTTGATGCGGTCCGGTAGCTCTCTCGAACGGTTCACAAGGAATCTAACTTAACGTTGTGAATTTTACTTCTGGTCAATTATGTTGTCTCTGATCGTCGGGGTGAGTGCAACGCGTGTCAATGTCTAGGTTAGTGTTGATCGGGTGAAGGAGAGGCTGGAGGAGATGAAGAGACTGGCTAGGGAGAAGGCGCAGAAAGGTGGGGAATTGATACTTGAAACGCTCTCATAGAGGGCCTGAGGGGACCAGGAATGTCCAGCGTAGTGGTCGTATTGTTGTTGAACTCGAGATTAGATCTCATCGGTGTTCTACATTCTGAGATGGTCGCATTTTGATTGGGTTTTGTTTTGGTCGTCTTCGCGTGTTCGTGAAATGGCGAGTAGTGTATCGGAATTCCACAGTCGATGGTTTTTGTTCAGCAACAAAGGATGACGTCATTGATAGAGAGGCCGTAGAGGAGCGGTTGGAGCACATCAAGAGGGAGGAGGAGAAGGATAAGTAAGGCGCCGAGGTGGGAGTTATCGATAGTGGCATGGTGGTGGGAGTGTAGGCAGCGAAAGAAGGAGAAGAAGAAGCTGAAGAAGCAGAAGAAGCGGGAAGCTCTTTACGGGCCGGGGTATGGTGGGATGAAGGAGGAAGAAGGGGAGCTTGATGCTAATGGGGGCGGCGGAGCGGTGAGCTTCTGCTGCTGCTGCTGCTGATTTTGATGGCCATTATATGATGAATGGTTTTGCTCAGACCAAAGAGAGCTCCCATGATGAGCTGATGCGCATTATGGGGATATCAGGCTTCGGGGGGAGTTGAACGTTATATTCAAACTCACTTCCTTAGGGTGTTGGGTTGCATTTAATCGGGTGTTGAAGGAGGGATGGTATGGGAGTTATTATTAGGCTGGAGTGAAGCTATCCATGGCTTGATTATTTTTGATGCTTTGACGACGTTGATGGGCATCGAGGCTGCCGTGGTTTTGTTTCGGCCAACCATTTGTTTCTGAATGGGCGAATGTTGTTGAGTTTCTTGAGAGTGACGAGCACGGGGGAACCTATAGTACTATCCTAAACGAGAAGGGAGCCGCAGTTAGAGTACGCGGATTTACAATGATTCAAAAAGGACTGTTGCTATTGGAACAAGCATACCTCTTACGTTCACCACCACAAGATGAATACGCCAACGACTTCTCGCATCAGAGACTATGTGGCGAGCGTGAGATTGTTCGATGCATGCCTCGGTGTTGGATTCTGTAGAGGGCGGCAACCCTTAGTGGGACGTAACTGACGAGCTATTGAGCGCGGCGATTGACTGATGGTGGACTCACCATCTTCACCACATATTCGTTATCGATGCCAACAGACAAGACACCCGGATTCCTACTCCTCTGCTCACCTACAGCTTCATCGTTTTCTCGCAGTCTTCTAGTCAAAGACCCCTTCACAGTCTCCCAAGGATTGACAGCGCGGTAAATCTCGCCCGCCATTGTGATCGATTAGTGAATAGCGGAGTGTGCTGCTTGCAGAAGTCTCCTCTGACAGACCCACTTCCTAAAATGGCCAGACGCACTAAGAAGGTTGGTATCTCCGGCAAGTACGGAACCCGTTATGGCGCTTCCCTGCGTAAGCTCGTGAAGAAGTTTGAGGCCCAGTCTAAGGCGAAGTACACTTGCCCCTTCTGCGGCAAGGACTCCGTCAAGCGCCAGGTAATAACCATTCAGCGGTTTTTAATTCTATACCTCCCTTACCTCTTTCATTGTGGCGGCTAGGGCTAGGGTTTTTCAAAGGCATTCGATCTGGCTTTGTTGTCATGTTACTCCCTTTCAGGCCGGTGGTATCTGGTCTTGCCGTTCTTGCAAGAAGACTATGGCTGGCGGCTGCTGGCAGTTGACTACCGCTGCTGCGGCTACTGTTCGGTAATAATCCGACTTGGCTTTTTTCTCATCATCTCAACGTCTGTGTTTTCAGTGCCTCCATGCAGCGTCTCCGTAAGCTTCAAGCCGCTGAGATATAAACGGCAGCTGATGGTTTATAATGGAAGGGTCTCTGGCTAAATTGCTGACTTTCGGTTGCGTTGTATATTGTTGTGTGGGAATAGTGGTTGTTCAATCTTCATTCAGTTGAGGGATATCGACAAGGGGTCATATCAGCGACTTATAACACCATAGAATAGCAAACTTCTTTTATGGCCGCGTTTCGCGTGATTCGCACTTGTGTTCAACTCAACCCTAGGGCAATTGAAGATACATCTTATTCCTCATTGCCTCATGCATTGTTACCCTAAAGACTGCGTATTGTCCTTCAAAGATCGCCATTAACACCTACTAGAGGCCCATGGTTTTCCTGCTCCTCAGGGGTCTTCAAATATGTCTGTAGCAGCGTGTGACTAACCACTCCAATACGAAGGTCCATCTACCAACCAATCGTAGCGCCCCTATGTATTGTGATAGACCGACCCACCTGTCTCATTTCTGCTTTCATCCTCTTGATGGTATCCTTCAGCTTCACCAGGGGTTGTGTGTCGGTCACCGTACTTGATCGTTGTTCCATCTCGTTGCGAGTCTGCACAGTTGCATGTCGGCCTATGTTCCGACGTTCTCACCTGCTCGAGAGAATCGGTGATTGACTTAAGTTCTATTTGCAAGTTCATTATAACGTCATTCAGTTCGTGGTATCTAAAAAGAGTGATGTAGCGTCATGTAGGAGCCGCTCGGACTCCTTGGTCTTCTGCTCGTGAGCGGCAGCCATCTGGCGATAGCTCTCAGTTTTGTTGTCGAAGAGATGACCAATAGCTTCTTCTTTTTCTGTGATTTCTCGGAGGCTTTTGTCGAGCTCGGTAGATATCTTGCCCAGTTGCGTCTTCACCGTCGGGAATTGGCTGTTGAATAAATTATGGTATCTGCCACGGTTATGATATAATCACCATAGAGATGCTAGCAACCTACTGTTGTGTTTGCATGAGGTGAGATCGCCACTCTCTGTCGACCGACGCGGAACCTCCAATTTTGCGTAGCCGATGGCTTACCTTGAGCATGCAAGTAGAAGACGCTTACTATGTGTTGTCATCATCATCACCACTCACTCGCTCACACTCAACTCGCCAGTCCTCGGGTTTCACCTGAGGTGTATAGATGCACCACCACTAGTGGGGAAGAGCTCGCTTACTGTGCTTTTGACGATGTGTTTTTCTTCGGGCAGTAGTCCACCAGGGAAGGAATTCCCACGAGAGGGTTTCGACTGCGCGGCGCCGAAACTAAGGAAACTAAGGGTCGGCAGGGATTGAAAAAAAATGAATACTTTGCAGCATCATCGTCGTGGCCATCAGAAACAACATCTTCGAATTCTTCCTCGAGTTCATCTCCTGCAATAACTTGCCACTGGCAAACGTCCTCCAGCCACTACCACCAGTTTCGAAATCTGCCTGTGATTCGCCTTGGTCGAGAACGGTGAAATCGGGATGGACAAAACGGAAACCTGTTTCCATGAGGACCTTGTTGCACAAGGCATGCAGGACCTGACCGACGCCGCTGGGCATCGTAGTTGTATATGAGTAGCAACTTGCCATAGCAACAGTGTCACCATAACCAGTCTTAAGGCGCTGCGGTGGGAAGTCCGAGGGGAGCCCGGCTTCTTTTAAGGCCACGAGAATGTTAGTGCAAATTGTATGGGGATCGTCATACCTGAATGCTAAGCATCGATCGGGCTTGTCGTGATGGAGAGAAATTACTCATCCCAGCCTGGCCTTTTCCTGAGCAGGGAAAGCAGCCAGGCAACTAGCTTGCTGAAATAGGCGAACTGAAGCGCGGGGTTGCCAACTGGTCCGCAGAGGTAGATCCTGAATTGGCTCTGGCATTACGCGGAGGGCTCGAGCGGCTCACGGATGGACAGGAGGGGTGTCTTTATCGCAGAAGTTGACTTCATAGTCCAACACATTCAACATATCGACGGTTGTGGAAGCCCACGAGTAACATTCGGGTGCCTGAAGACGCTTGCCAGGGTGGTTGTGGGAACTGTGGCACTCACTGGCGGCTGGGCACGAGGAGCCGTCTCTGACATTCCTCCTTGATAGATGAAGACTAAGTAGTAGAGGCAGTTTTAGCAGCTTCTGTGTCTTGGTACTTAACAACGCGACAGAGTTGAAGTGAAATGATACCAAAAAAAGTGCAAATGAAGCCACTAGTACGCTATGGCCAATACTATCATTTCGAGGGGGGGTCGACAGAAAAGAGCATTCGGAAGAGAGCTGCGATAGAGACGACGTACTGACAGAAATGTCACATGGCATATTTGTGGGTCCACTCTCGAGCATGCGAATCATGTTTGGTCTTGTCTGATTTCAGGAGATGGGCGATTTCTGGTACGAAGGGGTCGTCCGGATTCGGGTCGGTGAGGAGCGATGATATCGATAGTAGAACCTGGACGTTAGAGCATCGTCACGGGGATGGATGCAGGCGGAAGCCTACCTTGGAAATGGTCAGAGCTGGGCTCCATTGGTCTTTGAGAATATCCAAGCAAATGGAGCCGTTGGATGATATATTGCAATGATAGATCTTCGTAGTGAAGTGGCACTTGGGGGGCTTGAAGGGGTAGTCACTGGGAAAGGTTATGTTCATGAAGAAGACACCACCGTCATAGGGCGAGTCCTTAGGCCCCATTATAGTTGCTTGCCAGTGGAACATATC
>NW_003202922.1:175662-192200 GCF_000006405.1 Perkinsus marinus ATCC 50983
ACGGTCAGTCTTCCCCATGGCGAGTCGCGGGGCCCGTTCGTTTTCAAGTATGTGTTGAAACTCACTGCTAATGTTCTTAACCTCTCGCCTATTGCAGGTCTAGTGTTCACTAAGGAACACGAGTGGATCTCCTCAGTTGCTGCTGATGGTGATCATGTGGCTACTGTCGGCATCACTAACTTTGCTCAAGACCAGATCGGCGAGTTAGTGTAAGTGCACTCTGGGAGGGTCTTGAGAGTACTTGGAAATTGTCAGGTATGTCGACTTGCCGACGGTTGGCTCGGTGTTTCACAAAGACGAAGTGCTGTGTACTCTTGAGAGCGTGAAATCGGTTGAGGAAGTGTATGGACACCAACATCACTACTTTGGAAAATGCCCATCTTTGCTCAGATTGTGCCCGGTTGCGGCTGCGGAAGTATTGGAGACAAACGTTAAGGTTGAAGACACTCCTGACTTGGTCAACTTGGACCCTGAGCATGACGGTTGGCTGGTTCGCATACATTACGAGTGGGTTCACCACAGTGGTGTCGTAGCGAGAGTGTTGGCTTTCAGGGGAGATGTAGAGGCTGATGGAAAGAACTTCTTCAGTGAGGAGGAGTATCGAAAAGGCCACAGTGTTGAAGTCTTCGAGTAAGAATATCTTTCTTCAAATTCTTTCCCAGAAGTTTACAACCAGCGTGTTGGGGTTGGCTAGCTGTTCAGAAATAATGCAATTAATAACGGTCCTGTTCTTGCTTGTGTTTGCATTGTTTTCTACGACACTTGAAAGAGCATATCTCCCTGCGCTGCCCACTGTGGTGGAGTGGCGCGTTTCCTGTTGTGTTTTCATAAAAGTAGTGGTT
Source organism: Perkinsus marinus ATCC 50983 (assembly GCF_000006405.1). Taxonomy (NCBI): domain Eukaryota; phylum Perkinsozoa; order Perkinsida; family Perkinsidae; genus Perkinsus; species Perkinsus marinus. The sequence goes on from NW_003202922.1 coordinate 176,505, forward strand.
CTTGGACTAACAATAACGCAGCAGCGAGAATAACGAGAAGTGCGAATTCACCGATTCTATGCGCGATTCAGCGGACCCTCCAGGCCTAGCGTCGACAACACAATTGGTATCAAGAATTGTCTCTGTCTCACGCGTGCACAAGTTGGAGATTTGCTACAGCGTCACAGTTTACTCTTTGTGTTGAACATGGTACGTCTGAGTGGCTCAGCCCTTGGTTATTCATGCTAGAAGAAACGGCTGGTTGAAACGGCTCGTCACGGATTCGATCTTCACAAGATATGTGATGTACCGATCACTATGGCGTAGCGAGATTTTGTTTAGCGTTTCATATTTTATGCAAGCTGCGTGCTGTTCCCCACACAACTCTTGGTGGACAACTCGACCGACGATGGCGACATCGAAGGTGTGTGGAATGTCAGACGCCAGCACAGAGACTGGTGCGGATTTCAACGTAAGGCTTGTCATGCCTCCTTGTGGTTTTCAAGCGAGCGTTTGAGGCGATCGTCTTGATACTAGTATGATGTGTTGTCGGTGGTCATGCGAGTGGTGATGGAAGTGTAGGCATGATTGTAATTATCTACTGTTGAGGTTCGCCTCGTTATAGAGAGCTTCCTCGGTGATGGTGTTGATTATGCTCTTCTGCTCTTCAGCCAAGCTTCGATCGCCACTCGACCAGCGCTGGACATTGCCTACTCTCTGACTTCGAGGTGGACTTCATCTCTGGTTTGATCTGTGACACCGGCTACTCTCTCGTGGAGGACAGCATGACCACCACAGCTCCAATTCGAAAGAAGACCCGTACCTCTTCGGCATCCAAGGTCGACCTCAACCTCATCATACCTTCCTGTCAGAGGCGTTCATGCACTACAACTAGTAAGTCCGAGGCTACCCCAAGCAGCTCTTCAGGGTCTCGTAGTACTAGTACGCCTGAGAAGACGTCTAGACGAGGTAGAAAGAAGACTGCTGCTGTTGGTGGTGGTGCTCCTCGTGCTTCGGGTATGCCCGAGTTCGAGCGTAATGAGTACCGGAGGTTGGTCCAGCACATGGTACGCATGAACAAGGAGTTGGCTGCGCCTTTCATGAAGCCTGTCCCCAAATGGGTTCCTGGTTACTACGAGGTGATCACTATTCCAGTCGATATATCGATGATACTCAATCGGCTCGACTCTTGGTTTTACGCATCCCGTGCTGATTTCGAAGCCGACATGAGGCAGATGTTCGTCAACGCCTACACCTTCAATCAGCCCGGGTCTCTTGAGTACGAGTACGCCCTCGAGCTCCACTCTATCTTCAACACAATGATGTCGACTGCTCTTGACAAGGTATTGCAGCACCTGGCGGAAGAGCACGAGAAGGAAGTCCGATCCACCACGAGTAGTGGTCGGAAACGTAAGCGACGATCGACGTGAGAGGCTTTGAGCCTCGGCCGATATGTTATATAATGCTTGTCGACTATTTTTCTGCTCAAATCGATTGATTATTACTGGCCGGGTACCGTTGTAGGGATGAAGTTCATCCTGACGATTATTGCATATTTGTTCAATTTCGTTGTAGTATTGCTGTGGTTTTTGCAAAGCATCGTCGGACTTTAGTTGGTGAATTAAGAAGTGTTCATCGCAAATCCTAGTTCTTGTTTCGCGAGGTGGCTCATGAGGCGCCTTGGTAGATTAGATTCACTGTCAACTCCTTACTTGTGTTTAGTCGGACAATGGTACAACTGGATATGTCGCGCTCACAGCAAGGTCACATTACAGAAATTGCGACACTCGTCTTACTGGTGGAGCCGGTTCGCCTAAGATGAGTTTATAGGCCCATTGCTGCAGATATCTTCGATTGTTCTTCACCTCCACTGCCTAGGCCTATGTAGCCCATGATCGTTTGGAAGGAAGATTGCCCTTCCAGTTCTTGTTCAGGTTGGGCGATCGACTCTGTTGAATCTCTCGCATCTATTACTCGTGCGGAAGCTCCACCGGCTGCCTGATGATTTCGTACGCGACTTGGCGCTGCTGGAGCTGCATGCTTACTTCGTCACCTTCGCGCTCTGTATAATGTCGAGATGAAGGAGGCATCTGTGACCGCATTTGGTTTCTGATATCTTGCTGGTGCTCCCGAACCTGAGACATGCAGACGACGTTTATGCCCCCAGGGAACTGGGTAGTGTAATCGAGAAGCGAGCCGTTCGATCACCGCTCGACTGTGGTCTTCAAAGAGTGTGGCATTATCAAGAGAACCATTGAAGTTGGGGTCTCGAAGCAGCATTTGCCGTAAGCGTTGGAGCTCGTAGTTCCTAGGGACCAGTCATGAGGAAGCGAACTGGTCCTCAAGCTCATCCCCACAGGGTGTCCCTCTCGAAACGGATCTGGTCATTCTCAGCCTGTTGTAGGGTTATTTGCCGTTGCTGCTCTCGGAGCCGTCTTAGTATCTGAAGCATGAGCGACGTTTCAGTGATGCATGAAATAGTAAGGAGAACGTCACCCTTTTATCGCATAGTCCTGAAACGTCGGAAATCGCGTGTTGATATTCCATTGAAGTTTCGTCAATTTTTCGCGAAAGTCGCCTAAAGATGATGGCAATGCCATTCACCAATGTTCAGCCTGTACCTTTCAATCTGTTGTAGTCGTTGGAAACTATCCCAGAATTCTTGTAGACGGAGGTCTAGACCTTCCTTGAGAATCTTAATGTTAGGGTCGATACTTGATGCTCCATCCGGCAGCTGAGACGAATAGCTGTTGATATGGTATTCGATAGCAAAGTCCAACTCTCATTCGACCCTCATCGTCCATATAGGGCTCAAGCAGTACAGCAAGTCGCTCTTTATCATCGACCAGGGTGCTGTTCGCCGCAGCAATCTCTGCAAGTTGCTCTTGGTAACTACACCGGTCGAAAACATGAGAGCTTGTGATACATTCACTGAGTTACGTTCGGACGAGAGTGGCTATCTCTTCATCCCTGGTAGGTGCGGAATTCATTCCTGGATAATGTGAAGCCGTAGATGGCCGCATCGCAACGATAACACAACTGAGCTTTAACAATTCGTTCATTCGCGCCCACGATTCTTCTTGGAACCCTTTTAACTCCCAACGGATAACACAGCTGAAGTTCCCGTAGGGAGGCTCAGGAAGCAGCTAATATACCACATTGAAAGCGGTTGTCAGAAAGCTCGTGGAATGTTTTGGATGAACGTGTTCCTGTAACACGAACATCCATTGTTGTCAGTCATTTGCCCTTCAATGGCTGGGGAACGCTAACGTCAGTGAGAATCTTCTCCAGTGGATTTGAAGTATAGCGATAATAGAAAACGTCCAATCTGAGCTCACCATGGATAGCATCAGATAGATAACAGTGGGGTAAGTCCACGAACGGACCATGCGCCCAGATCCATTGCTAGAACGCACACATACTAAGTCGTGATGACTCCGTCAATTGATCGGAACGAGAGAGTTTTCTATGATTATGATGAATATATTAACGCGTATTTGGTTTCCATCGCACTCTCCAGCCCTTGACACTCTGGGACCGGCAAGGTATGTGTGAGGATCCAAGAAGATCCAGGTGGAGCTCGATGTTTCTAGTACCTATCACCTCGAATTACCTAGCATCCGAACGTGAAAAGATCATCATTGATATCTGGTTCTATGGTGTAACGGTTAGCACTCCAGACTCTGAATCTGGCGATCTGAGTTCAAATCCCGGTAGAATCTGTCGATTAGTTGTATTTGGTAAAGGGATTGTATAGTAGCCTTTTAACTCTAACCTAAACACTCAGTCTTTGAACGTACCTATAACACACCTATAGTTGATGCCGCAGATCTAGACTATACTACTAAATCTACGCATTCAAGTGGCTCTGAATACTCGTAACCTGAGCATGGCAGAAACCAAAACATTATGGGGTTTTATGGTGTAACGGTAAGCACTCCAGACTCTGAATCTGGCGATCTGGGTTCAAATCCCGGTAGAACCTCCTCATATGAAGAAGGGTCATGTAGATGTAGAGAACACTTCCCAATCATGTCCTGGACCAGGACTCCTGGTCCGGAAGTTACACGAGGTAAGGGTTTTGTCCGGAATCTAGGAATCTAGGTTAAAAAACGGTTGAATTTTCCAAATTGTTGTCATTATCCCCCCGTCGAACAAAATAATGTGTAGTACACCAACGAGCCAAGACTGATGACGAGAGCCTAGCGGCGAATTCCGTGGTATAGATGATTATTGATTTATGCTCTGAATCTAGCGACTCCCAGTCGGAGTTATACAACACGTACAAGTGCTAAACTTCCTTTCGTCTTGATTCCCTGACAATCTTTCTCAAAATCTCCAGGATTGCGACTACTTCGCAATGCAGAGGGAGCCACAACGTCTGAATCTACCGTCTCGAAAGGTTCCTCCAAACTCTCAATGTAACTTCTTTATATTACAAAGATTCCAGGGACCGAACCCCATCATATCAATCGCCACCACAATTACCTACCATTAACAGCAGTCTATATTGTATCACGTCGAAAGATTGACTAGAGAGATGACCCGACGCTAATCCGTACGTAGCCCGAATCGAGCTGCTCAGTGAACCATCCATCCTTCCCCTTCAAACTCGGAGACGTAGCACACAAGGACGTGATCTTACCCTGTACCCTGGTCGATTTTCTGTCGGCCGCTTGAGTCTCACTAGACGCGAGATAATGAGGTTCTGTGCCCGTCAGACATGACCCCTGTCTACTTCCTTCCTGCCCTCCCTCCATCTTCATGTTGGTCCAGCCAAACCACAGACTCGCATTGACAAGACAACGCGAAGTAATAGCGGAAAGAACGAGTAACTTGCGACTACTACGCATGAAGCGAGTATGCCTAAACATGTGCTAGCTCGTGACGTGTACCTGAGCGCTGTTTCTTGTGAATATCGATGGGAGCTCATCTCGACATTCCCGTTCGGCTATTCAGAAGAGTTCCTATGCCGAGTTAGACACAGAGATTGTCACGTGATGAGCACCAGGTGGGTCTGCGTGGGCAAATCATGATTCGGCTCATAGACACACAGACACCATGCAGATCACTTGCATAGTCTACACCACCCTGCTAGAAATGGTAAGACTACTTCATGATGATTATGCCCGCATATCTTCTTCGTTCACTTTCTTTAAGGAATACGTAACGGTTCAATGCTTGCTTACAAGATTGGATAGTAGCACTCTGTCAGGAGCCCTTACCGGTTTAGGTCCGCTCATTGTTTTCGAGAATCCCCTGGGGGGAAATGCCAAGCTCTAAACATTCCCCAAGCGCGACGAGCGGAAAGGATTGCAATAAAATTGCAAGAAACCCCAAAATGAGCCTTTCCAAGAAATCTGCGCTTAGCGAAATCGATCAGTCGATCGATCGGCCCTCGTAGAAGGCAGGTACCGAGACCAACGTCTGAGGGGACTTGGTAATAAGGGTATACGGTGGCTGTCATCCTCTACGCTCATGTTGTTGGTCTACGCGTTGTAGTAGCTGCTTTTCAATGCCGTTGGAATGTATTCTGATCATTGTCATGGCGGTGTCTGCTTACTGTGACGATGTTGATGATGTTGTTGTTCAGGAACCATGCAAATATTCGTGAAGACCCTAACCGGCAAGACCATCACTCTTGATGTCGAGGCCGCCGACACCATCGAGGCTGTCAAAGCTAAGATCCAAGACAAGGAGGGTAATTTCACGTACCTCTTTTCATGACGTACTATAACTACTACTATTTTAGGAATCCCTCCGGATCAGCAGCGTTTGATCTTCGCTGGCAAGCAGCTCGAGGATGGCCGCACTCTCTCTGACTACAACATCCAGAAGGGTGAGAATCTTTCATGCCGTTGCTCAGGGCATTTCGCTTCCTTTCAGAATCTACTCTTCATCTCGTTCTCCGTCTTCGTGGTGGTGTTATCGAGCCCTCCCTAGCCGTCTTGGCTAGGAAGTACAACTGCGACAAGATGATTTGCCGTAAATGCTACGCTCGTCTCCCCCCTCGTGCGGTGAACTGCCGTAAGAAGAAGTGTGGTCACTCCAATCAGTTGCGCCCCAAGAAGAAGCTGCGATAAGACCCTCATTGTCGCTGCCGACGTAGTCTAGATGCCGTAACAGCTGTCGTTTTGGCGTTGGTTATTAACATCCGGATGGCGCTGGTTCCCCTTGCCCGCTGGTTTTGAGGACATATTCTAGTGTTGTGTTGTATTCTAGCAAATGAGGCTCTTCGAGAGGTAGAATAAGTGGTAACGCAATCGCGAGAATTTCATGTGCTCGAGGAAGAATAAGATTTTTGAGACTTTGTAGATGTATACCTCCTACTCTTTTGCTATCGTATATACGATTTTGATTGTGATTCGTTTGCCGGAACCGGACTGGTCCATGAGGGAGATTAGGCGATCAAACGAGGGTCGCTCTCAGATGAGGCACTCGCTGTAAGGTGAATCCAGCAGTCTCAAGAAGCATTACGTTGACACGGTTATCGGAGTCACCGAGGTTCTCGTCGAAACAAGTCGGGCTCTGAGGAAGTAGGGACCATCTTTCACGATGAAGCTACAGGAGAGTGCTGGTAGCCATCGATGAGCCATCGTTTGAGCGTATCGTATGAGTTTCCCGAGACAGTACACTAACTGTCACAGGTAGCGTACTGTCTAAAATAATCACAGTGATTATTTTCTGGTTAATACCGATATTTCTCGCCGCTCTCGACGCAGATCTTGCGTAAAATCGAGCTCTTCATATTGCCCTTGTGGAACAAATTGTGAAGTGATCTCAACACGTCTACAATTCTCATCACAAATTCGTGTTTCTCCCCCGTGTTGCGGCTCACGAACGCCAATCTAGGAGCGCTGAACGAACCAGAAGGTGACACATGCTCGGAGCTAGTACAACTGGATTGATACTTCTCACTTACCGACAGCAGTTTGAGCCTCAAATTTTGAGGGGAGACGCAGACACCTAGTGACGAGAAGTAGACGAATAGTGGTCTGCCAAGCTCCCTATGGAGACTGCCATCAGTACGGCTGTTCCTACTTCCTCCATAGTAGTGCTCCAGCCCGAACACCAACACTTCTATGAGCCCGATGCACTACAGATGACGATAGGCTTATGTTCGGAATCCGAACTCCGGATTCGCTTGAATTTTCACACTCACATCAATATGCTTTCCTGATATCATCGTACCCAGAGCTGATCGCTCTATCGTCCAATAGTTGCGCGCTGTGGACTCTGTGTGCCCAATCTGTCTCCCCCTGGTAGGCTATGGCTAGCATGAAGTTTTCCTAAGGTAGTTGTTATGCTGTTGGTGTATTCAGTCTCTTCCTCCGGTTACTATTACAAGTCAATGTCAACGGGATCTGTGGTGTGACACCACCGCTTGAGCCCTTCGACACCTCGACAGTGATCAGAGCCAGCTCATGCCTTGTAGAGCATATAACACAGATGAGCACATACTTTGCTCACCAAAGTTTGGTGTCACTCGAAGAGAGCCTGTGGAGTATCCGAATGTGTAGGCTGTGATTCTTTGGATACGGAGAATTCCTCAGAGGAATTTCCTTTGCAACTCGTATGGAAAATCAAGACTACTGTCGGCAAAGCTCGCACAGAAAGGCAGTCGATGATTGCATCGCACCACTGAGATGAACTCGTCGATAGCACTTTCTTCTTCAGATGGACAACAAGTTACCACAAGCGGATCGTTATCTCCTCTGACTATACATCGATCTTCGCATGCATCTTGTGTATGCAGTTTTGCCCTCATTAATGCATGGTTAAAAGAGACCGGTGCATATCGTCATCTCGATCACTAGTCCATCTATTTCCGTCCCACCCGACTGATCATACCGATTCATGCGTGCCGTCTTGCGCATCAATCTCAAAGACGAAAACTCAGCACCGCAACGCAAAACCCATGAGAATCTCCAGACTGCTTTTCACTAGATGGTATTGAGATATGCTACATATTAACAGATCAGTGTAGACAAAAGTAAACGTCGAGTTAGCAGATTGATGTTAATAAACTTGGCTTCTACACAAGAGTTTCTCATACCAACTTTCCCCCAAATCATCACGACGAGGTGAATTCGCGCCCTCCGTCACTGTGAAAAAATGTAAATGAACGTGGGGGAACCGTCAGCGTCACGCGCCACGAAATACAATCTACCAGCGATACTTGGCAACAAGCCGAATAGCCACATAGTGTGCCGTCATGATGTTGCCTTTGTATACCGATGCCCAATCCTCCCGCTTGTTCTCCATAGCATACCGTAAAGTACTGCGCTTAATCTGGATGCCATGATTGTAGATCGCTGTGGCTAGACACACACCAGCCGTCAGCATAGTGCCTGCGGCAATGAAAATGCAACTACGACGATGACAATAATTTATGCGATAAATACAAAACAATTTCTGCTCATTCACGAGGGGCTTTCTCTTCCGAAAACACAATATGATAACCACTTATTCTTTCCCTTTTTCGAAGGCTTCTTTTTCGGGTGTCGGAGAACTTGGTGATAGAGTCTTTGAGATACGTGACTGATTATTGTTGGAAAGTATGCATATGGTAAACTGCATGTGTCAGTGGCAATATGGAAATTCTGAGGAAATTTTGAAAAAATTCTTATTGGTTTCTCAACACCTCTACCGCAATTCGTAAATAAACTCCTATAAGCACTGAGAAAACCGGTGAGCTCAGTTTTACTTTTACACACGAAAGTATCCTCTCAAGAGCGAGTCCACATTACTACCAGCTGTTCGGTATTTTCCTTTCCTAAACGCGAATATCGACAGTCCCAGCGTGCTGATACCTATGCACCACATCCCTCACTGCCCAGCTGCGAACTCGGACTTACCAGCCACAACAGAAGTCGACGGGGCAGCTACCATCCACATAGCATGGCTGATCGGAGGCGGCATATCCGGTCTTATCACTGGATGGGCCTTCTTATACCTACCAACAATGCATCGCTCCGCCTTTTATCACCGAATTATATTACTGGATAATGGCCGCCGCAGTCCTGCGATCGATGCGAACACTCGGAAGTCCTGTGAATGCTGTCGGGAGTTCACGACTCGTCCCGACCTTCAACACCATCTGTCCAGTGGAAGCTTCGCCGTTCCGCTGCTGAGTCGTTGATAACCAACGTGGTACTGGCAACTACAAGAACATCTCTCACTCACTGAGTAGTCATTACTCTACTACCCGATCTCGAATGTTCTCCACTGGGTTGGGCAAGAGGTGCCTTTGAACTACCAAGGGCAGATGATGGGCCAAACCAGGTTGTAGCATTTGCTCGACGAAACCCTAAAAGGACAATAAGGAAGAAATTCAATTGCAGCAAGACTCACATCGTCCATTTGCTCGAGAATTTGACGGGTGGTCTTTTCGGAGAGCCCCTTGAAGCCAGCCAGGAGGAACAGCCGAGACCACAACCTGAGCGTCGATCACACCGTAGCTCGTTGAGGATTTCCGAAGGCTCACCTGGAGAGCCGAGCGATGGTGTTTTGGTCGAAGAAAATGTCAAAGACGCTCGTGTGCAGAAGTAGTCTTTGGATGCGCGGTGGTAGGTACTCGAGCAAGCCATGTTGACGAACCTTATCGAGATAGAGTAATGTACGTGGGCAGTGTACTCGGGGATACCTTGCAGTAGAATCCGAGGCCTACTAACACTGTACCGACGAGAATCGCTATCAGATGTGGGCATTGATTGAGCACCTGAATGGAGGGCTGTAGAATTGAACTCGGATGTCGGGTACGATAACCCACACCTTTAACCGCTCAACCACAGACTCTTACCTGCATGGTGAGGCCAGCCAAACCCACGATGAGGATGCAGAAGCCGATCCACACCACGAGCGTCCAATCATCCACGTTTACCATAGGCAAGGGCTGCCGATTGACAGACGACAAAGCCACAGTGCTAGGTGTTGCGTTAGCTCTCGATGCTAGCGTCCGATGTGGTTGCTGAGCTATACGATCGACACCTACAATACCAAGCTCCTCACAGAGAAAACATAGACATAGACTAGCCCCTAGTAATTCTGATGTCGTGTTTAACCATTGATAGCAACTCAGAAAAGGAGAGCTATTGCACACTATACAGTGATTCTCCTTATGATCATCGATCATAAAGTCCGAGAGCACACCACATAGTACCTGTATTATCCTGGCGCCCTAAGATTCTCTTGATGCGTAGCGGTACTCGAGCCAATGGTTGAATGACGTATTTCCGTAGTGATATGCCTTCTTCTCTTAAAGTCGGCATGTTTTATTAAGACTCAACTACTGGGTTAGCACGTGTTCATAAGATAACGATGAACATCTTCGATACGGCTTCTCACGGTGACCCTTCATGTTAAAAGCCCATCGATGCAGTCGCTAGAGTCGACCGCACGTACCCCACGACTCCACTTGTAGTTTTCCGGAACTTGCGTTCAGGGGCGCAGGTTCGATCCCGGCCTTGGGCGTTTTTCTGGTGGTCAGCCGGCGCCGTCCCGGAATCATCGGGCTCGCCCCAGTTACTGTCCATCCGCATGGGCAGCGTAACGTTTTTTGACCGTTCACGTTACGGCGTGCGTATCGTAAGCAGTTTACGGTTATGAAAAGGTACGGAAAGGCCTTACGACTTTACGGTTGGTGCTGAACTGCCTTTTAAGAATTGTGGCGGAAAGATTCGCTGTAATGCACTCCACGATAGCTCAAATAGCTGTTAAACTCATCTCTCGTGGCTCGGATTCAACCGAGCCGCTGAGAGAGTAACATTTGGTTTCGCATTTGCCACTCGTCTCCTCTGCAAATTCCGTCCGTCTCACTCCCAGACTGGCCCGGAACTGCCAAGCCGGCCTCGTCCACGGATTCACATTCACATGAAATAGATTTAGGCGACTTAAATGATCAATCCTCGCTTCGTCCTCTGCATCTCCGTAAGACCTGTTACGGCGCCGTAATTTTACGGTACGGGGCTTGAAGCGTAACCGTAAAAGTGAACCGTAACGGTCCGTAATGTAATTCTGCCCATCTATACCCCTAATTTATCCTCCTCGCCCCTTCCACGATCCCTTCTGCCTTATCCAGCTTATAGTCGAGGATCACACGTGTGGCATATTGATTACAGCGATTTGAACCTTAAACAGCGTAGCGTTGCATTGGTGGGGCCTCTGTTCGAGCCCTGGAGCAATTGCTTTAATCCCTGTCTCTGGATTCGAGGATATGAATAACTTAGCTAACTGCGCCGTAAGTGTCTCTCAGTTTTTATTGTAGGCTGCTTGTTTCTATGGCTCACATGTTGTGTGCCCACCACGTAGTCCCAATGGGAAGGCTATCGGACTAGCATGATTATAACAGACTTTGTGGACTTCACCTGACTTTGTAACGATGTCTTAAAGTGGGTAAGTTTCAGTTTGGAGGCAACGATTAATCCCCACGCCACGGTGTTTGCGAATCGGCAGGTCACGGGAATATTATCTCCGAAATATACAAATCGTCATGTTGGGTTGTTCAACGATGCCGGGATGTTGATTCCGTTCGACTGCCTCTCCCTTCATGTAATGCTGAACATGTTTTTGTGGCTGCGGTCGAAGTCTTAGGAACATTTCTATTGGTCGAGCCATGGCTGAGCCAGTTTGGCTCAGAGACGAAGCATCCGAACAGCTTGTATTTCTCGAGTCGTTACGGTGTTCATCGGGGAAAAGTTTACAACCATTTGGCGGTCGTATGGGACATATATACAATACACTTCTACCCAAACAAAACCAAACGACTGTGCACCAAGACCGTTTTCGAGCTGTACGGCTTCTGTACGGCTGCTGTACGGCTGCTGTACGGCTTCTGTACGGCTGCTGTACGGCTTCTGTACGGCTGCTGTACGGCTTCTGTACGGCTGCTGTACGGCTGCTGTACGGCTGCTGTACGGCTTCTGTACGGCTGCTGTACGGCTTCTGTACGGCTGCTGTACGGCTTCTGTACGGCTGCTGTACGGCTTCTGTACGGCTTCTGTACGGCTGCTGTACGGCTTCTGTACGGCTGCTGTACGGGTGCTGTACGGCTTCTGTACGGCTGCTGTACGGCTTCTGTACGGCTTCTGTACGGCTGCTGTACGGCTTCTGTACGGCTGCTGTACGGCTTCTGTACGGCTGCTGTACGGCTGCTGTACGGCTTCTGTACGGCTGCTGTACGGCTGCTGTACGGCTGCTGTGCGGCTTTTGTGCGGCTGCTGTGCGGCTGCTGTTCGGGTTTTTGGTTTTCGTCAATAACAGCTCAGCCGCGGATAACAGCTCGGGTTTCGTTCCACGATGATATCCATCGCACGCCCGAGAAAAGCTCAGGTTAGTCTCAGTCACATCGACAAGCTCCAGGCGTTATTATTCTGGTTTGGCCTCACGCCACTCATCTCTTTCCCCATTCTGCAGCTGCCCGGGAGATTTCTCTTCTCATGCATCCCTTCTCACTTGGCTATCACCCAGTAAGTTAGGTGTCCGCAATCTGTCGCCGTGATTCCAGCTGCTACCATCCACGTGTGGAAGGCTCATAAGGCGCTGCATCAGGCCAGCAGTGCCGCAATTTGCTTTCGAACTACCGAATTCCCGGCACCTTGGGAGGCGTGTTGATGTCCGGTTCGGCTATATATGTTGCTTCACAGTCTTGTTTATTGTGATCAAACTCACCACAATGAACTCAAGGCCTCTCGTGGTGAAGGTGAGACACGAAGAGTGCATATGGCGATTAAAGGTTCCGACAGAAGAGGTGTCATACAATAAAGTGAGGGAAGTTGTGGAGAAGATGGTATCACTTGAGCAAGGTCGCATTATCAGGTGAGCCTCGAGCGATCCCATAGGATTTGCTCGTCTGCATTCATGGTTGTAAGTAGGTATAAGGACGATGAAGGCGATATGTGCGTCTTGACACCAGAGACCTTCGACGATGCTCTTGAGGTCTCTCAGAGAAGCAACGGCCTTATTCGCCTCGATGTGGTAGTGGAGAACGGGCGGCTCTCGTGAGAAATGTGGGAAAATATGCACATAGTCAACTGCATGTGTTGATGACAATGTGGAGGAATATATGTTCGCTCTCCCCAGCTGAACTCAGACTCTCCTCATTGATTATACAAGTTTAGAGAAATGCTCAGTAAGTAACAAGAATTTCCAAAAATCACCTCATACTATCACTGACACATGTGCATATTTTCCCGCATACTGTTCGTAGGAAGGGCCTTTTCAGGTTAATCCGCGTTCGTTCGAACCAAACCCTGTGCCCTCGGCTGCAGAGGAGCACGCCTTACCGTACCATATGTCTCTTTCTCGTCATAAACAACAGTCGTCCTTTACCTCACGGAGCAGTCCACAGATTTCTTCTACCGCCGAGAGCAGGAGACAAAGCAGAGATTCTCCTGCTCATGCTGTCTCGAGAACTTGGGGTCCCTTCGAGCGCTCTTCAGAAGCCTCTCAGCTCGCAGCTCAGCCCCCCCTCTTTTCTGGTCCAGCCAACCCCTACCCTACCGTTCCCGCTACCACGACGCCTCACGTGAATGGCATCGATAGCAAGGAAAAGCCTTGCGACCAAAGTGTTGGTGTGGTCCAACCTATGTTGCCGAAGTCGAGTGACAGAATATACGCGCCTAAGCCGGTGCTTAGGACGTTCCTCCGCCTCAACGAGATGAACATGCTTACTCCCAGAATGATCACCTCGGTAGTAGTAGAAGTGTCGGGTGCTGGGATTGAACCTGAGGCCTTCGCCAGGTCACAGTGTCGTTTATACCACTCATGATACAGCGATGCAGTCGTCATACGGATAGATTATCCCACTATGTGCGCAATGACTATGAGCGTATGAGGCCTACTCTGCAGGTGGGCGTCCCGCCGATTTGACGGAGGTGTGGTATGCATGCTTTGTCACCTCAGAGTATGCTGTTGGCGATAACCCATATACGAGAGCTTCACGAGTTCATGCCGCTGCTACAAGCGGTGGTGAACTCTGGTCCCAACACGCCTGAAATCACCGAGTTTGGTCAATGGTTCGTTGGCCTCCTCAAGTCCTTTTCAACGCTATGCTTCGACACTCAGGTTCAGGTGAGTTGAATATGTCCTCAACAACCACAGAGACCTAAGTTAACCTTTCCTCATTCACAGGTGTTGCTGGTGGTAGCTCCTTCGTGGATACCGTGCTTCCGAGCGGCCGTTCGACTCGGCCACTTTGATGTACCGCCTACTCCTATACAGCAAGTTACCCATCATGGTGAGCTGCGGTGACTCTCTTGTCTCTGCCTAAGGGATGATATTGATAGGTGTGGACTGTGATGGCTGTGGTACGAAGCCTATAGTAGGGCCCCGCTTCAAATGTCAAGTGTGCGACTACGACCTCTGTGGCGAATGCTACCCCTTCAAGAGCACTCTTCACGCTGAGCTACACGATTTCGTATGTGTCTTGCGCTCAGGCCGAGATTCTACTGTGAGGGCGAGAAAGTTGTGTATTCCCGATATCACTGTTTCTCTTCAGAAGGACACTTTGTCATCGGACTTATCGACCCCAGCATTGTCAGCCTATGTATCTTCACTGGAACGGCAAGCATCAGCGGGGAGGGAGCGAGCTCAGGGTTTCAACTGAATGAAGGAGGCGGTGTGCACATCTGTCATTCGCTCGAGCTAGCTGCGGTTGGTCGTTTCGTATCTACTCCTACCATAATTTTTTTACTTTTATCGTTATTCACGTTGGTGATAATACAATGGGTTTGTGGGCGTAAGAAAAGTGTACTCGTTCGCCGTTCATGAGCAGTAGAGATTCTCATCGGCTTCTTCGCCTTTCTTTTTGGTCGTCAATTTGGTAAGCTACTCTAGGGTTTCCGACTCGTATTTACTCATGTATTTATTTGTTTCACCCCGTCTCTTTCGCTCTCATCGCGGTAGTGCTGAATAGTAGAAGTTTTTTGGGGGTTGTCGTTCACGCCCAGAGAGACCGTGGTCACATGAACGGTCAGTTGAGAGGCCGGGTAGCCTGGCAGAAACTTCGTCTAAGTCGAGAGTATCGTCTGTGTTGAGTTATGATTCTAACGGTGGTTATGAGATCTGAGATAGACCAAGCTCAGGCCGTGTGAGAGCTGATTCCATGCTAAGCACCCAGGTTCGATCCCGGCAGATTGCATGTGGAATTTCGTCGATTCATCATGAATGAATCCAATGTACAGGAACCCTCTTCTAACTTGGTTGTGAATTCCGGCGCAAGGAGTAGGGCAAGGCCTGAGGGTCAGTTGTTGCGGCCTCCTTTGCTAGAGACTGTGTGGCCGCTACCACCCCGGTAGGCCGACCATCTCCCGAACCGGGGATCCGATATTTGGCCGGATGCTCTACAGCTCGGTGAAGATACGAAGGACTTCCTGGCAGTGTATTCCCTGTTGTCTTGCACGATGAGTCCAATAAATCACCTCCCTACTGTTTGTACTACTATCCTCGAACCTATAAGAGCTCTATAAGCTGTCACTAGGCTGTACAACGGCAGTTCGTTTGATGGCATCCCCTCGGAATCCGCTCAGTTGGCTGGCAAACCGAAGTCGCTACTTCAGAGTAGCTCCGCCTCTACAACCACTGCTATCGGTGAGCCCCCTCACCGAGGTTTCAACGGAGTGAAGAGTTTTCACTGAAAACTTTAACTCACCTAGAAGAAGTATCAGTACCACTGTTATACAATAGGAATGTGATATAGTGCACAATATGCACTGCATA
>NW_003202922.1:192300-208824 GCF_000006405.1 Perkinsus marinus ATCC 50983
CTTCTCGATGGTTCCTATGGTAGAGTGCGGAGTTCACAGATGCTACAAGCACGTATCCATCACAGAAAGCTCGTTACATTCTCCACCATAATAGCCTCTGTTGGAAGAGCTTCTGATGTAGCCCTTGGTTCAACCAACCAACCGACCAAGTTGGTTGAAAGAGTTCTGACCGAGGCGCACTAGACAATAGAATCACGAAAAACTCGATAACACAATGCTTATGATGAATAAGCAGCAATGTCTATCAACTCTTAAGGGAAACCATCATCCACCACTTCGCTTCGTATCCAATCACTTTATAGCTGAGCTTGATCGATACCACCTTGTGCCTCGGCTTCACGATTCCACTGGTCAATCATGGCGCGACGTTCCTCGGAAGTCTGCCTTTCACGACCACGGTCCCGGCCTCGATCGTCACGGCCACGATCACGACGATCGCGGTCATCATGATGGTGATGATGGCTACGGTGTCCACGATCACGACCTGAGAACCGCATCACTGCACTTGAGAACCTATCTAATTCCTACTCCTAGAACGGCGACGCTCTCTCGATCTGGACCTCGAACGACTGCGGTATTCTGGATGTAGCTCGTACATCTTACGATAGAGTCTCCTGAGATGGAGTTGTCAATGGCGAAAAGCAGAGAAGTCCGATGAGTACCTCCTCAGCTTCCTCGGGACGTGCTTCCAATGTATGAAATTGCAGAAGCCTCCTCGCGAGCACTGAGCATCATCGAATTGACGGCACCTATATGAGATGCCTGACATGCAGATCCTCACAGTATTTCTCACTACGAGCTACTGAATTCACTCTTACCCCCGTTAACCATAAGAGTAACTACCTGGCTTCACTGAAGTCCGTCACAGGAGAGTACTCGGGCTGTATGATACGACCCGCATAGAACCTGATGAGCTCTCCAAATAGCAGGGGTCAATGTCGACCGTCCGAGTCACCTCCCAGTTAATTTCTGGATACACATCTCTGAGCTCTCCTCCTTCACATATTTAACATAGACGTTACCAATCATATGATCTCCGATATTATCAACGACAGCTAGATCCTCTATTTCTCCTAAGAAACAGTAGATCTAATCTGCCAAGCCCATGCTCATGAGGTAACTCTCAATGCCACCTCTAGTAGGCACCAGACGTACCGTAATTAGCGAGCTCTAGGAAGACCTCCTCATAGAAGGCTTCGAAGTGCTCCTGAGCGGCATCAGCCTGCTCGTCGGCGACGTCCTGACCCTCAGCCAAAGCAATGGCAGCCGGAGGGTTCTGAAAGGATACTAAGGGGTAAGGGGTCCAACCTGCCTTACCTGGTACATCCCCTTGAGGAGGACGGTCTGACTAGAGACCGGTCTGTTATGCTGTCGAGAGCATTGGTCACCGTGACGGCATGTTCCGATCTTGAAGTAGAAGGGGCAGTTCACACGGTCCTCTTCGGTACCGAAGATTCGGGCAAGATGCTCAGCCATTCAAGGGTGGTAGCAAATCACTCTGAGTACTGTGATTCAGCAACGCATAGAAGGCCTTACTCCAATTTCTCCAAGATGTCCAATACGAGCTTACTAGGACATCACAGACTGACCCTGTCGAACCCTATACTGATTTTTGCTTGATTGCAAGGGCAACTCACTCATAGAAAATTATAACCACGCCTTCAACAGTCACACGATCGTGTACACCACCGTGCCGCTAGAGCCGATAAGCGAGAGAGTCCCGACGAATCGTATCAATGATCACAAAAAAACAGCAGAAAGATCAAGTCAATGAACCTCGAAACACTTGTTCGGAGTGATCGATTAGAATGGCGTGCGCAATTACCTCTATGTGGACTCGGAACTGGTTAACGATATGTATGCAAGATCCTTTGTCGACCAAGAGCAGTATAGATGGTGAGTACCTTAGGGAGATGATCGCTTGTTGTGGGATGATCAGAAGTTTCCACAGGCTTTGGTTTGGGGACCAGCTCGGTGACGTGAGGTAAATACTAAGAAAAAGCTAGAAAGTATAAGTTTTCAAGATCTGAATTTAACATGTAAGTCAACACAAAATGTAAGACAGCGACTCTCGATCTGAGCTTGAACATGAGCATAAGTATGATGAAGTCATCATTCATGACGATGGTAATTTTCAGAAACGGTAGATTCTTCGATGCTGTTTTAGTGGTTCGTAGCTCTCGGCGGCTCTCGGCGGGTAAATGCAAATAGTCAAGGAGAATGGGGAATAGTCAAGGACGCAATCTCGCTCGCCCTGGGTGAAATTTTGGGGAATATTCAAGGGAGAGGGCTGGGGACTTCGTTGGCCAGTTAAACAGTGTTCTTTTGTGATAAAATGGAAGGCGAGGCAGCGATTCCTAATCTGGAAGACCAACCTGCCAACCTATTCCAATTATAATGCAAACACCATACCTACACTAGTTCATCATCTATCGAACCTTGGCTCTGAGACCTAACCATTCTCCGGTTACGTGTGTTCAGGATGTATGAGATAGTAATACTGAGACTTACCGTAACTAAACGCACAAATAGGAAGGATAGAAGTGAGTAGTTGATCGCGTGGCAACGCCACGGTGGCACCAGAGCGAGGGTCTCGTTGTAGGACGAGCGAGGTTGTCAGAGCGTTGGGAATTGTAGGACGCCCTGAAGTGGACAACGCCCTAGGCAGAGCGTTGTCCACTTCCTGGCTTCTGCTCCACTTCGGCAGGAAGTGGAGCAGAGCGATACAGATGCCACACCTTGCGTAGGTGCCGCCGTTGGCGATGAGTAACGGTGGTCCTATCTAAGTAGTACCTAAAGAGAAGAAAATGGCAACCATTCAATTGCAAGTCCGAGATTTGAGCTAAGTTCAAGGTGAACTGTTCGGCCAGGTTACTCTCTGAACGCTGCAATCGTCTGCTGCCGCTGGAACTACTCTGTAGGAGGCAAATGAATTCCTAAGAGGCGCTCCATTCTGATAATACGTCTTTCTTCTAGGGGTATGGACCTGTTGCTGAGAACTAAAGGGTAACGATGGGGGGAGGAGAGATGAAGGGAGGCTCCTCTCGAGATCGGCTGGGTGACTCTCACAAGCGGACGGAGATGGCAGTAGGCCCTAATGATTAGGGCACCTTCGAGAAACCTTGGAGGGAGTCTCAATCTAGAACTCTCAGAGTTCAACTCTGGAAGATCGACAAACGACGTTCTATCAAAGTCCTCGCTTATAATTTATAATTTAGGAAGAAGTCGCTTAAAAGGGACCAAAACACAGCCGACAGAGCTTACAAAGAACTGTCGGCCGAGGACTCCTTAGGGAAGTCCTCAGGGAATCCACAGACAAAACCCATATACAAGCGCGAGCTCTTACTCAAGTGCGAGCTCTGATACAACTTGTATCAGAACTTGTATCATACAAGTTCTCAAAAAACTGTCATTACGGGTAAACCCGAACCCCGACGGTCTTATTCCAGGAAACCCAGATAACAAGGAAACCAGAAACCCGAAGGGAATAACAAGGCAACCAGAAACCCGAAGAGAATAACAAGGCAACCAGAAACCCGAAGGGAATAACAGTGTAAACCCCTAGCGGCTAGGGCCTAGCCCGATGCGGACCGCATTACGCAGGTAGAGACATCATTTGCCGTAGGTACGGACGCTATAACGTGGTTAATAGTAACCTAGGACACTAGGGAGTCCCTAGTAGGGACATCATCTGTTTTGGCCCGCGCCTTGACTATTTGCAAGAATAAACTGCGCGGGGCGAGCGAGAAATCACCTTGACTATTCACGATTTCCCTTGAAAATCTGAATTTACCCGCTCTCGGCGGCTTGACTGGATTTGACATGGAGGTGACCTAACCTAAGGCGAAATGCATGATCTTATCTGAGGCAATGATCGATTCCAATCTGCATGTGAAGATAGAGGATTCTGACGTCGAAAAGTAGATAAGTTTGTCTACTCGGATAGTCTCTTCCCGGAAGGGAGGGAGGGGCCTTAGAAGCACCGCATAGGAATCGGGCAATAGCAGCTCCTGAGAAAGCAAGTAGTCTTGTGGTTGTCCCGAAGTCCAATAAGGTGTCGTTAGCGTCGAAAGAATCGATCGCTCTATGGTCTAACGGTTAGTGATCATTGCCGTTGTTCATATGAATCGGGTACGATACCCGCGGATTTCAAAATCCTGTAGAGTTTCGAACAACGGCATATGGTTGACGTAAGTGGTACCATATTTGGTAACGAACTAGGTCCCATGCAGAGGTCGCTTCCAGGAGAAGCTCGGGATGCTCTCTGCTGCAACTATCTACGATGTAGTGCCCATGGACCAGGTTCACTGTTAATACGACTCAGAGTCGTATTAACTGTCTCTAAAGATTGAAAAAAGAGTCCTTTTGGGACTTCTTATCTACAGTGAAGTGACCAGAGTATAACGCCTACGTTCTGCCAGCTCAGCCACATGTCATCAGTGATGACCTATATCCAAAGAACCACTGAGTATCTGAGTCCGGGACGCCCCATTGCTCGGCGCGACTCGATCTCCAACATATCGAGTATCTGTAAGGGCGTGGACGATTGCAGCGATGCGATCAGCGACATCAGAGCAGAGGCCATGGAGAATGCCTCAGTGGAATGCTGATCGTCCATCGTATCAATTCGAAATCGCAGCGCGGGTAGTGTTATCAAAATGCTCTCGCAAAAGTTCACTGCGGGTTAAAGTTAGTATTTTCCCTCCTACCGCACCACGCGCAACGCCAAACTTTCTGTCCGTCTGAACCGGCATTGGGCAGCCTCTCTGGCTTGCAGCCTTGCACACCGCGCCGACGTAGCAGCGTTTAATGACATACAACGCCTGCAATAAGTTTCACATTCACATGTAGTTCAATCCTGCCCGGGTCTCTCTTGGGGCGCTCGGTCGTGAACAAAGTGGAGGCATATGTTGCCGCTGTTCTACTGAATGATATCAAAGGTCTGCAGGAGAAAGTAACGGAAAACTATGAAGCTCTGACGCTATTGGCTCAATAGCGTCAATTAGAATTGATTGCAATAACACATATCGTCGGGTCGTTATATAGCTGGTCCGGCCGATGAATTTGCTTTCACTGAAACCAAGTGAGCCTTCAAAAGGTGTAGTAGCGGCTTTTAGGAACATATTTTTAGTACATTGGAGTTTCACCCGTGATATGAAAAACATTAACGAAAAACATATTTCACGACTACTGCATATCACCGCGAATATCACGTTTTACACCGAGTCTTACGTCACTTCACGTAAAACGGCTGAAACTCCATTGGAAAGCTATTAGCTCCCAGCCTGGGAGGGTCCGAACTTCAGATTCTGAAGGCGGCATCCTCGGCATTATGGCGCATGGCGAGTCTACCACGTATAGGGTGTGTACTGTTTGCAATGGTCTCTATCGTGCTGGCCTGACCAGCAAGAACAGCATGATGCGGAGTAGTGGGTGAAGGTAAGCGCATGTTCTACTGTATGTGGTGGTGATAATATGAATATTCTGATGAAATTTTGGGAAAATATTGTTAGTTGTTGCTTACTTCTAGCCGAACTCATGTGTGAATTCTCTTAGTGTAGTGAGGGAACTCTTGAGCTCAGCTGAGGAAACCAAATATATATATTTCAACACTGACGCAAAATCTCATAGTGCTGGATTTTGAATTGAAACCTCTCCGTCATTGTGAAGACCTCGCTCGGCCGCACATCGACTTTCACGCCAGGCATCTACTCGCGCTTTTTTCCGGATCAATTTACCACTTCCTAGCAGAATCACCAGTAGTCGATGATGTGGACTATGATGCGATTACGCTCCAAGGTCTGACCTTACTATTAAAGGGTAACCCAAATAAAATGTGCTATTGTCTGTAACTTGCAGAATAAATCAACGAATTTCTCAATGAGAGGTATCTCATTAGAGGGATCTTCATCTCGAGATGATGAATAGAGATCTCATTCATCATAGGGAGATCTTCATCAACATTTTTTTCATCTCGCGCTCTTGGCGATCGCTTTTCAATGGGAGGTCGCTTTATTTGGGGCACCCTGGCTAGTGTCTCTCCCATTAGGAGGCTCCTAAGTCCGCCTGTGCTTGACACGTTCGGTAAGACAAGTGTCAAGCAGAACGTCTCTCCTTGGAAAAGTTTTTCCCGCAGATTTTCTTACCGAAAAAATTATGCAAATCACCTCGTCCTCTCGAAAAATAATCCTTGCTGAGCTTCTGATTTATCGAGCAAGTCATGAAGTCATTAGCAGATGATTGTGAAAATGATAATCATCAACATTATAGTGATGCGTGGTCGCCATGCTAACAGTTCCTACATTAAACATATGTTCAGTTGTCAATTACAAAGTGACATTCAAAAGCGTTGAACAGTACACTCCTATGAATGACCGATAGGCAGCCTTGTGCACCATTCGGGATCTTCCTCGTGGACACTCACCGGGGTTCGACCATATGGCGGATTGACTCGCCTCTCTCGAGCCGTGCTGTTGACCAGCTCAACAGCCTCGCCCTCAAGACGGTCGCTTGCAAGATGTTCGCTCTCGAGGTGTTACACTTCCCGAAGCTGCTGTCGAAATACTTCTGCCTCTCAGAAGCTCGATTGTGAGCTTTCCGAGTTCGACGTGCCCGCCCAGTCCATGAGGCTGTTCGTTGAGCGACTGCCTCATACTAGTCAGTGCATATGCGTCTACGTATCACTCGAAACTGCCAGATCTTACATCAGCGCAGGAGAGGTGCGTCAACACTACTGACGGTTCACTTTCCTCTCTGTATCAGCACGTGGTCCGTCTTATATCGCGGATGAGCAGAGCCCTTACGATGGGCGAAAGTGTTGCATCGGGTTGTCACAGAGAGCAACTCACTGCTAAGTGTCTGCGGCAGCTGGCCGCGGCTCTGAGCACCGACGTGGCAAGTTTCGCTCACGGGTTTGCAGCCACTTTGGTCATCTACGAGACTTCGAATGGTTTATCGCGGACGGCCAAGTCGAGAGAGAAGAAGTGTTTACCCTTACGCAGATCACGGGTGACTCTTTTACGGCGTGCCATGACGAAGCCACGAGTACTGTGGTTATTTGGCGACCTCCCTGGTGACCCGCAATCCTACCATTCACGAGTTTGTGGGACTAATATACTTGTTGACGATGCCATTCTGGGAGAGTACCGGGTGACGATTCTACCCATCGAGTGTCGTGGCTCCAAAGGCCGGCTTGTCACGGCACTCCCAGTCGAATGCGCTCACAGTTGCTCATCTCTTCCCGTTATGAATCTTCTGGTGGCAGTGTTGCGGTGCATATTCGCATGTGCTCAGTCATGACGAGCATTCGGATCATCCACACGATTCCACAGCTCATGTCATTCTTTGCTGGCCGATATGAAGTATCAAACTCAATAAGAGGCCCGTTCTGAATGAGATCAGTGTATTAATCGAGCTCAGGTGAGTCATTTTCTAACAGAGACAATGCCAGTCAACTGCGTACCAGATATTCTAAGCGATTTCATCAAGCAATGACCAACAAACCTATCGAGTACAGCGGAATTCGACTTATTGTAGCCAGCCTAGCCTCTAGGTTTTACAGGCCAGGATAAGCCCCCTCGCCTGGCCGTAACTGCACCGCTATACTCGTCAAAACTTGAACACTGGTCATGATATTCAAACTGTATTGAGTGAGTGTTCATAGTAGGGGCCCAAGTCGTTGGTGGGGGCACATACGTGCCGGTTTCTGCTGTGCGTCGTTAACTTCGTATTACTGATGCGCAATCCGCAACTCGATGGAGATAGGTTTTACGCGAATAGATTCACGTACAACAAACAGAGAGATCTTCTGGGTGAAGGCACATACGGGAAAGTGTAAGTCCATCTGGCATCCCAATTAGCTACTAATAAGAGAGCAACTCCTCATCAGGTATCGCGCATTCGACACGTTTGGCAAGTCTAGAGTTGCATTGAAGCTTGTGAGAACGGTCGCCAGCCATTCATTTGGTGCCGACTTTCTCCACTAACAGGTCACGTTCGATCCGATGATTGAGGGCTGCCCTCTACTTGTCCTGAGAGAGCTCGGTACCATACGTAAGGTCCTCAATAATGTCGGGGAAAGAGACAGCGGCTATCGACACATTGTGAGTCGTGTCGCCCCTCCTCATGATGCGGATCTATGTTGCATGCACCCTGTATGTGTAGGTCAGCCTACGAGACATCATCTATGAGTCCGGTGGGAATTCCGTGGGCATCTCTTTTGAGCTGTGTGACTGCGATCTACGGCAGTATCTTGTTCGCCATGGCGCGATCACGACTGACTATCAGCGACTCGAATACTCGTACGATCTGTGCTCGATGATGCTGATTTTTACAGCGCACAATAATGAGGGTAATCTTTCCTTCAGGCGGCAGATGTTTGCCGGACTTTGCTTTTGCCATGAACAAGGCGTTCTGCATCGCGATGTGAAGCCCCAGAATGTTCTCATTAAGGGCAACATGCATAGCGGCTCAGCATGTAACCATCATATATCTACTTACGAGACTCCTTGGGTCAGGCCTTAAGCTAGCGGACTTCGGACTTGCTCGGACATTCCGGCCGGATGTTCGTGCTTACACTAGGGAAGTGATCTTGGCCTTAACAATGAGTTATTTCCATTACTCCGTGGGGCAGATCCAAACTCTGTGGTATCGAGCGCCCGAGATCCTCCTTGGTGCAAAAGAATACGGCCCTGCTGTAGATATTTGGAGCGCAGGAGCGGTCATCTACGAGCTTTGTGAGACGCCTGAGGTAGACGGTGAACCAAGCTATGCTTCAGGCACCAATCGTGCACTGTTCCAGAGCGATTGTGAGGTCATGACACTCATCAAGATATTTCAGCTCCTCGGGACGCCAGTCGTCACCAATTCACACACATTTGAGTTTTTCAGCCAACACTTCCCCAAATGGAGACGATCAGAGGCTCAGGTATGCTCGTTAGCATTAATGCCCAATTGAATCCCACGACACAGACAATTGTGATGTTAAACGAGAAAGTGCACTCGACAACTGTCTCGAGGGTATTGACAAGCATTCTCAAGTTCTGGCCTACAGATCGACCATGTGCTTCCCGAGCAGTTCAGCTCTGTTCATCATATCAACCTCGCGGTAGCTATCGGTCATATCGGGTGGTATTGCAGATGCCAGTGTAGATTCATTCGCTCACCGAGGAGGATAGAGGAGACACAGGACATTCAGCGATTCATTATTCACGTCTCATCATGCTAGTTTTACTTCGTTGGGTTTTAGTAAGGTTGGGGTAACTTCTTTTGGTGGGTACCACTATAGCGAAGCACAGCTTGTTGTGTGGGTAAAGTAAACCCAACGAGCACGCCTTACAGTCGAGCTATCCCAGGGTCGATGGCGACGAATTTCACCCTTGCGTGCATTGCGATGGACGTGAGGGAACGTCGTGCTTCTGAGTCCACTCGTTGCAAAGGAACAGACTCAATGATGGATCTCCGATCAGTGACCGATGGTGTCGAGAGAAGAGTATTCAAGCAGAAGTGATGACACCCCGTAAACAGCATCCCTTGTTGTGGTAAGCGAGCCAATTCTATCACACATATCTGGCGTATCACTATCTCTCTCAGTTTGCGTGATATGGGTCAAAAGCTGCACTTCAAACACAAAAACTTTCACTGCAAATGCTCATGAATTTACTCGAAACCCCATGCATAGTCTCAAGAACGTCGTACATAGGCGTGTCCTTGTTCTTCCAGAACTTGACGGAGTAGCAAGGTTTCTGAAAGGACACAGATTGCCAGGCAGCACCCCAACCGAACTCACTGATAGCTTGCTGCACGTGTTTGGGCTCAAAGTCCTTCTCCAGTTCTCTGTGCAAAGCCGTCTTAGGCCTGCGACCTCTGATCTGTAACCTGCGCTTGATAGCATCCTCCACCTGATACCTGGGAAAACCACTTGAGTAAATGTGTTCTCATCCGACATACACTTTCTGACGATCCTCGTCAGTCAGAGCGCCTCCTCCCATTTGGTTGCGATTGGCGGCATCGAGAGTAGCCAGGGTGAACAGCCTCACCGCATCTTCAACGTGACTCACTTGCACCCACTCCGACAAGCTCATCTTCGCGAACGCCTCAGAAATACTAAAACTCGAACGCTATCACCCTTTGAAAGCGACAAAAACCCACCGGGTGATCGCCTCAAGCTGTCTGACGGTGATAGGGATTGTACTATGACCCTCACGGCGCTCCTTCGACACGCCTTGTCTATTCACACCAACAACTCTTTCCTCTCTGCTCAGACTATGCAATAACTCACCTAACCTGAATGTAGTGGTTCTGCAACACATTAGCCGCCTCCGGGGTGAGCTTGGGTGAGCACCTGTCACCAAATCTCACGGCAACGGAGACGTACCCGTCTGCTACCTGTGCCTGGCGAATGCTATGTATTTCTTAAGGTCTTGAACTTTGATCGGGGCATCAGTTACTTCTTCCTCCTCCTCTGATAGGAATCCTCAATTAAAGAGTTCCTGTTCCCTTTCCTCACCGGCCACACCGCCGCCGCCTTCCTTTCGACGTCCCTCTGCTTTGTGTAGTTCTGACAGGAGCCGTTCACCCTAAAAGATTCTCCCACCACCCCTCACCGAACACATGCTTGGCGATCGCCAAGTCCCTCTCTTCATCCTTGACCTGAACACACCACACCTCCCATCACGAACATGCCCATGCCAACCTACGTCCTTGACCAGGAATATGAGATCGAATCGACTCAGTATAGTGGTCGCGAAATCCATCTGCTCAGCCGCATCAGCGACGTCCATCCACTGCCCGAACAGTGGGTTGGCCGCCGCCAAGACCGAGCATCGAGTGTTGAGAATCTGCGACCAAAAGCTGCCGACCAACTCCACCACCAGAAGCGCCCTACTGTGGTGATGCCGGCCTTGGCAATAGAGATAGTCTGTTGCTCCATAGCTTCATGGATCGCCACACGATCGTCGGGCCGCATCTTATCGAACTCATCGATACATACCACTCCACCGTCAGCAAGGACCTACAACCACCTCCCCAGGGCTAAAACCTTCCACTGCTACCATAGCGCCGCCCTCTAGGGCAAAGCGCCCATCAGCGTCTCGTATGATAGCCGCAGTGAGACCAGCAGCACTCGAGCCCTTCCCACTCGTGTATCTGATGACTCTTCGAGCGCCACTTCTTCCAGCAGACCTACACAGCTATCGGGGCGACTTGTTCTGTGAACTTCAGGAACTGCGACTTCGCCGTACCAGGATCACCGAGCATGAGCACATTAATATCTCCTCTCAATCGAGTACCTCATCGATTCAATCTCGAGCGACCCCAGCAATGTCCTTACCATCTTGAAGGGTCTTCTGTGCGCCCCCAAACAACAAGCAAGCAATAGCGATCTTCAAGTCGCTGATACAGTCCTTAACACTGCCTCTGATTGCAGGGGCCACCGACGCGAACTGAACAAATGAGCACTCAGAAAACGACAAGACATAGGTAGCATCACTATTTTCTCCTTAATTTCAGGGTCTTTAGCCAACTCAGTGAACCTGTTGGAAGACTACCCACCTCGCATAAATTTCCAACCCCTACCGCTCCTCGTCTGCCGGGGAGAGCCTCAGTGTATTCCCTGACGCCCCGCCTCGACCAGTTACGTCTCCATGAGGCATGAACCCAAGAGCCTGAGGAGCAGCACGCAGATGATCATTGGGTGTTGCCACGAGATAGGACCAACCTGAACGTAGCACACTTTGACGCTGCCGTCGTTGTCCTTCTTCTTGTCGCCGTTCCTATCCTCTGTACTAAACACTCCCACGACCGACACTCTGCTGCCAGCAGTAACCTATCAGCGACCTGCCTCTATCTCCGTACACGATGTGACGGATTTACGGTATCAGTAAGGTAGCGAGTGCAGTGCACTGGTATGCTCCGTGGCATTTCTCCTGTTGGTACGTCCTCCGGCAGCTCCTGAATCTTCAGCGTCTGGGTGTCTTGGTATTGGCATTGTTCCGATACTATGATATACCTTAACACAGGACCAGTGTTAGTCTCGAGCAAAGAGGCGACTCACGGGTCCAGGCCGCATTTTTCACCATCGGGGCCGGCCGAAAGCTCTCGAGCACACCTGAGGTAAATACGAGAGGAAAAACTGGTGACTGCTACCTTCTTGGGATCGCTGTTTTGCTGCGACTCGTTGCCTTCAAATCCAGTGTGCGGGAGTGACCACACCTATTAGAAACAATAATAAAAGGTTTCAACAGATACCACACGGCGACCAACTTCTTGCAACGTATGCGCAGCTTGAACGCCTTGTGGACTTTGATGGACGCCTGAGCGGGAACGAGGCTGATTAGGAGTTGTTGTGAGAGTGGTATCACCTGCACGATTATTCCCGGAATCACTACGAGCCTCTCGACATGCTCGCTCTGCAGTTCACGAATCAACTTTGGATTCTCCCAAGAGGCCAGCTGAAAGTAAACATCATTTCTCTACACTAGAGCCCCGTCCCACTCCCACCTTGAGCTGGAATGTAGGCATGCCTCGACGGAAGCCTTGGTCGTCCACTTGGACCTGTCCCCCATCAACGGGCTCCGGCAGACCGCCTGTCAGAAAGCAGTCGTAATAGCACTAGGAGCACTGTGGCTACTCAGTTCGATGAAAACGTCTTGCATGGCCTGCTCATAAGAGCTCATGAATCTTTGCGGCTGGGTCCTCAGGGCGTGACCAAGGGCAGGGGCGAATTGATCAAGATGGTGAACAGATAGGGTCATCGAATACCTCACGAGGGAGTTCAAAACAACCACCCCTCGGTACGGCGGGCCTACACGCCGCGACTCCAATTGTCGATAAGCTGATCTCTGTAGACGAATTTCTGTCCTTGCCTGAACTCCTTCACGAATTTCTTGAACCCGGCTCGTGCCTACCAATTCGAATAGCAGACGAGACGACGTGATACCTATGGGACTTGGCCTTCGTTAGCAGGGAGGAGGTTCTGGTCTAAGGCGGGCTCATCGTCGAAGCCACCGCCCCCACCGTAGTAGAAAGCACCGTCCATGCCTGCACCAGCTCCTGCCATTGCTATGGAGAGTGAACACTGAGTCTGGGCGATAAGACTACACCTTTTTGAATATCAAAGTTCGTTCATAAAGGCATCGCACGGAAACACAACGACAATAGTCGCCTTCTGAAGTCGATGAGACCAAGAAGGGACTAGGTGCTTAGGAAGTGTAAAATCAACTATAACGCTAGCAGCTCTGCAGTGATCGTCTAACTCATCAGCAAGAGGACTGCGAAGGCCTGGCAAAATGGGAACGGCCGCATCACACGTAGTTCTCGCGAGCCATTGGATCTGTTATATAGGAGAAATTTCCGTCTTGAACTTGAGTACCGTCCTAAGTATACGTGAAATAAGTCCCTAGGTTGCTCTCAAGCTCAAGGCCCCTTAGGTTTAGAATCCTCGTGAAACAGGACCATTATATTGAATGGCTTAGCCTGATCGATGAACCAAGTTCTTAGGGAAATAACGATCGAAGTTGCGCTGTGGTGTCGAAGTATTTTCGTGGCACGCGAAACGTTCGAAAATGGCTGCACGCATGCACATCATTTTCTGCACTACTCCCAGGAACGGTACTTCACATCATGCCTGCCCTCACGTTAGGAGGTGCACCTTGCATCTGATAGGCACAGGACCTATAAGGTGAGGCACTTCAGGGTCCCTCGCCTTACCCTTAGGCCCCGATTTGCAGTCTTTGTGAAATAACCTAACCGCTATTGGGTGCAAAAATCGCCTAGCGCCTTACGATTTTCGTGCCTAACCGAGGCTTGTGAAATGGACCCCTGGAGTTCCCCTATACTTTCCTGGGTGGTGGTTAATGAACCCTAGGTGGAACGTCAACCGAAAATCTCATGCGTGCGCAAGTTTTGCGCAATAATCAAGAGTATCGAGTCCTCGGCCGCTAAGGTGTCATGGCGTGCCTTTCGTGGCCTTCCCAATTACCATACTTCGATTCTCCCTGTAGATTCAATACACGCCTGGTGACAACAGTCTCGCATTCAAGTTTTACTTTCTGAAAGATAAAGCACAGTGGGCTCAAGGCATCTGCTGAATGACTCGGACAGGGGACTCCATGCCATGGAGTCCATGGGCTGCCTTTCCTGACGTTGTAGCATTCACCCTTTGCGAACTCCGTGTTACCATTGAAGTGACCTTGTGCGTAGTTGTCCGCCCACGCCCTTATCATGAATCACTACTTGCTTGTGACTGATCAGGCTTGCGTTCAGTCACGGCGAACCGACGCACACTGTAGTCATTAATCTTTCAAGCCACAAAAGATGACGAAGTTTCAACCACCGCCTCGCGTGAGTAAGTCGAAGTCGAGGACCTGTCAGGTCTGTGAGATGCCACTCAGTGGCGACGCTAGGTGAGGCCGAAGACCAACAACCCCTGCCGTTCTCCCGGAATACTCGATAGATCCCTCCTACGTTACAAGAGCGCTCTCAGGATTGCATTACAATGTATAACTCGATCCTGTGAGCGCTTGAAACTCAGGGGGAGTCTCTTGGATACCCTGTCTGACACAAATCGGCTGAGCCCAGTTCCAGTGGTCGAACGTTTGCTCAGTGTAACAAGTCGCTAAGGTACACAGCGCAACCCTGCGGTCACGGACCGTTCTGTTACGGCTGCACAGAAAAGTTGAAGATGAGGCCTTCGAAACCCGTCTGCAAGGAATGCAAAAAGGATCCACAAAGATTCATCAGGAGCTTTGAAGAATGCCACCATAGAGAACAGGAAGTGCCCAGCGCAACCTCACACTACACGTACCGATGTGTTGAACAGGCCCTCGTCACGAGTTCAGAGATGCCAACCCTCTTGCCTTTCACGAACGATGATGCGGTACCTCATTCAAGAAGTAACTGGAAGCAGTAGCTCCTGTGTATGAGCGACTCGATTGCCCCTACGCAGATGATGACCATGAATACCTAAGTGGCCAAGCCAGGGGGGATATCTACCGCATGACTAATGGCGAGCTTCGAAATAGTGGAGACGACAGTCGCAAAGGAGGTGACTTGATCTGTAGGGTGTGCTTCAAAAAGATGATTGTGCCTTTCGCAGAAGCAGATGATGACCATAAAGAGCTTGAAGTGAAAGTGGGAGGGGCCCCGTCGTTGGTCGAGACACCTCAGGGGCTCTTTGCTCCTGATGAGCTTAACAAGAACTCCACTGCGGACGATGTAGAGTAGAGCAAGCAACGGCTACCCGCGGTCTTCCTGATCTCAGGGATGCGAGCCCCCGACCGAAGCCGTAGACGACGTGTCTGTTGGGGAAGATCCCTTGCTGGGCATAGTTCGAGACCCTTCCATGCTTCTTGATGTCGGCTTATCGATTGAGCTCGGCAAGACGAAGGCTATTGCACTGTATGGTACATAGTCGGACCTTGAAAACAATGACCACGGTGGCAACGTCACACGTTGACATTCTACTGATTTTCCTCGTGCACGAACAACAGCCGACTTCGACTGGGGCATCGAAAGACCAGGTCTGATACGGTCAAGTTAGGTTCAAGGAAAAGAGGTTCCTCGAGTCGGTCGAGATGCTCACTCGCTGTATCAACAGCCATGTCCAAGCCGAATCGTCCAACACGGCCCTGCGATCGGTAGCTTGTGAGAAACGAGCGTCCCAACCCCAACTTGGCTGATAGATTCTCCACAGCAATAGAGCCCTTGCCGTTCTGAGCTACATAAAGACCGCTGCTGTGAAAGATGACAGCGATACGACAGACGCTCTTTACAGGATAGTGGTGGAGGATTGCGATTCGGCATCGCATTTTGACCGTGAGGCCTCACCTAGTCTAGAATCTCGCTGGCAATGGACTAGTGACACTGACTGTTCTTTGCCATACGATTCTGTGCATGCCTGGTATTCTCTCACTCAGGAGACAACACAAAGGCAATGTACCGAAGAGCCTTGGCCTTCAACGAACTGGACGAGTGAGTCACGAAGATCATTCTGGTTATGGCACTAATCACGATCAGCCTCGATCGGAGTTTGGAAGATATCAGTCGGGTTCTCACAGTCTTCTCTTCCCGCGATGAATCTCATCCACAGGCGGTGGCCCTGAAAGAAGCAGTGATGACGAAGCGCAAGGCTCTCGAGAAGTGGGGCCTCGTTTCCTCATGAGCAAGTCGATTGAAGCATCAGGAAGTGGGGTGTGAAGGGCCCAATCAGCGTCTCCCGCTTGTGGAATAAACCGACGGGGCGTCCACCAGCTGACGAGACTCCCACTTGGCCGGCATCCATACAGACGAGCAAGCTCGTGACCATGCCTGTCGCCGCGCCCAATGTTGTCACAGAGGACCGATCGGAGGGAGTATTGAACCGCAGGCGCAAGTTTGAAAATTTCCATGCTCAGTCTGGTGTTTTCGAGAAGAAAAAAAGGTCGAATGATGGTATCTGTAAAGCCGTCTTCAAGGCCTCTACCTTGGAGAGAGAACTGCGGCGGCTCAAGTCGAAGGTGTGTTCGCGTGGTGTAGAAGAGGAAAATG
>NW_003202922.1:208924-290839 GCF_000006405.1 Perkinsus marinus ATCC 50983
CGGAGCATCTTAGAAGATTGCATGGGAATGGGGTGTGATGGCATT
This sequence comes from Perkinsus marinus ATCC 50983, assembly GCF_000006405.1. Classification (NCBI taxonomy): domain Eukaryota; phylum Perkinsozoa; order Perkinsida; family Perkinsidae; genus Perkinsus; species Perkinsus marinus. The sequence goes on from NW_003202922.1 coordinate 208,970, forward strand.
GATCGGGACAGACATGCATTGTGTTCGAGTTTGTGTCACTATAGTCAGTCAACCGGATATTCAACGAGAACTACTTCGCCGATCTCCTCCACTGTTCCAAAAGCTACAAGCCGCAGCTGATACTTGCTAGATATATATATGCTGTTGCCTACCACATCCTAGGGCTGGAGAACGAGACAATAAACTCGAGGTTTCATGGCACTAGACAAATTCGTTAGCCCTGATGGGATCAGTTAATTGTTGCCCTGCCTCAAGACGTCAGTTATAATCTCCTTTTCTTACATTGACATTATCGATCCATTCTACACTCCTGTTATCTACGCAAGCGGTCATAGATGCATCTCAAGACCAACATCACTGTGGCGAACCAGTGATGGTCTTAACGTGGGTGATTGCCCTGATGGAATTAGTTATTGCTAGGGAGTTGCCGATCTGGATAACATTATATTGGATATAATAGCAGGTGTCTCAGGAAGCCTGATCATACTTAATCGATGCAGACTATCTCCAACATGAGCTCAGTTAAGGGTACGAGGTATTGGGACAGCGATAATGATGCACCAGCATCTTCCATTCGAGTGCTTATGCGTTCGCGATGCTGTTGATTCGTCCAAGGTTGGGTTTGTGATGACGGAGATGCTTCACATGAACTCAAGTAGCCAATCGAATACAAGAAACACACTCATGAAACAGTGAACATCCTTCGCATATGATCTTCTTCGTTCTTCCGTATCTCTGCAGCTCTGCGCTTCCTCCGCATATGAGGATTCCTCAGCGCCCAACATTCTTTGGCGATGCTCATCTCTCGCTCTCGGAGGGCTTCCAACTACATGATGAAGGATTCACTATGCCAAGCAAATCGGAAATCAGTAAATATTTGCAAATCCATTCCATTGGTTGCTGCGACTGATTGTATTTGTACATTCCACTAAGGCCACAGACGATTCTTTCTTGCCTGTTGCTTAGCAAAAATAAAAGGCTGGTAATTTCCCATCTTGAACATCGCGAGTCTTCGTTTTTCTCGCTCATTTCTTGGCTTCCGTTTTTTCCGAGACTTTCCCGTTACTTGCGGTCCTTCATCTGAACGCCAATAACTCATATCAACCTCAACCAGACACAGCCGACCCGCGTTCCTCCGCGCCTCCTTCCTGCCATCTCGATGACGCTTCAGCAAAGCATGCGCTTCTTCTACTGGGTCGTGCCCGGCCTCCATCTTCTCGAGCATCGTTAGAAGCTTCGATCGGCAGAAACTGCAGAACAAACCCGATCCATTTTCTACTGCGGTGTCTTGAGCCATCATATTCACAGCCATTTCATCGCCACTCAACAAGAGATGGACGAGTGCCTCAAAATTGCATGTCAGCGGATCAGTTTCGAGGCGTGAGTATCCGGCATCATCCATGTTACTTACCTCTCGTAGATATTGCCTGTCTCTCCTGATGAGGCGTCCCCTCCGGCAACTTCATTCCGCCTGGCCGATGCACGTAGGCACTTCAGTTCACGATCATGAAACAGGGAAGTCTCATCATCGTCATCATCATCCTCTATCGCCTGACTACTGAATTGACGGCCTAAGGAGTTGAACTAGGGTTCTACTGGCTCACCTAGGCATTGCAATAGCTGGTTAACTAGTTAAGGCTCGAAATTCTCACACAGGTGACCAAGGTTCGATTCCCGGCACCAGGATTTGCACACCCAGCCATATCCGACTCAATTCACAAAGACTTATACATCACAACGCTCATCATCCCCCTTAGGCCAACCACATCAACAGACAAGACAAGATCCTATACGACCAAAACGCGCTAAGTTACCTGGCTGGGTCTGTTTCGAATCAATCTTAGCATCTACTCCAGCAACATCATGAACCCTCTCATGTAAGTCTTCGAGGACTGCAGGAACTTCGCCGAGCCTCGTCTTGACCTCGTTGTAAACCTACGACAATCAACATCGCAAGGGAGGAAAGGGAGGGGACTTCACCTCATCACACAAGCCCCTCTCGGCTGCTTTGAATGCCTTCTTTCCGGCTAGCAATACTCGACAAGCTGCTTCAAGCAGGGCATCATGTTGGATACGTTTGCACAGAGCCATGCACTCCCAAGCGTGGCGATGGTTCATGGTATTGGCAAGGTCAACGAGTCGGCCGCACACGTCCTTTATGGTCTCAGTGAAGGCGCTCGCATGCGCTGATAGGCCATAGGCAACCTTCAATGCATTGCTCCTCGACAGGTGACTGATGTTTATATACGGTAACGAGCACTGTGCGACGAAGGGTAACTCAGTCGCGGGTATAGAAGCCAGAAGCCGGCACAGACGGTCAGATGAGTTGACCTACGAGAACACCAGGGATAAGGAATCATCCGAGCACTCCGGTAACGTAAATAATGCTATTTCAAAATCGGCAATTGTCAACCCCATTTTGGTATCCGGGGCGATCCCCATGAATTGTCAGAAGTCGCTCACTCACCTGTGCCGGGTCAAAGGTGTCGAGCATCTTCTCTATAAGAGCCACGTCCTGTAGGGGCCTCCCAAGTACGTAGGCACTATATACAACGTCACACACTGCGATCGAGCTCCAATCACTCTGATGCGCGAGTAGCTTGTCCAGTAACTCGCCTCGGCCTTTCACAGATGCTTCCCGAGGAAGGGCACGGCACAGACTGACCAGAGCGCTGCTCGCCAGTATCAGCAACTCAGCAGTAAGATCCTGCTTGGGGTAGTAGGCCGATAAGGCCTCCGACAAGTGCTCAATGAGGCTCTCTGATATGAAATTCCGCGTTGTACATGCACCCAGGACCACAGCTAATCGGGCGATGTCCTTGAACGTAGATTCGGTGAAGTCCAGCTTGGTAATGGCTGCTGTGATCGCCTTCCTCGTCCGTTTGTCGCCCTCGAGCTCAAGGACTGTACTCACATGAAGTGCAATCGACAAGTCTCTCGGGGATATACGTTCTCTCGCTAAGGCCCTTTTCAAAAGACCATCAATAGTCCCCTTGTCGCATACCGTCCAACGCCGTCCCTCCGCGAGGAAGTACAGCAGCTCGCAGCATTCACTTGGTTCTAACTGGTCTACTCTCTCAGAAACTACCTTGGTGAGGAGATCCATGGCCCCCCGGGGTGACAGAATTCCCTCACTTTGAAGGTGCTGACTATCTCGTTTCAAAAGCCTCATCAGATCTCTTGTTCTGCTGAGTAACACTTGGCCATCGTCAGCTTCTGATACGCCCTTTTCCAGTAAAGCCAATCGCTCAACAGCGTGAGCAATTCCGCGATGGCTGATGCGCACGGCTGGAGGAAGTGCAATCAAGAGCTTTCGATTCATCAAAAACAATCTATCGAAACGCCCCTTCACTTCATCGTGAAATTAACTAACCTATAGACTCCATGATCCAGTATTACTCATAAGCCCAACATCAAACAAGTGATAGTGTACGCGTCAGTGAAACGATACATGTCAGAGGCAAGTGGTCAGGCATCAGGTCGATCATGCGTTACCACTCTACAGCATGTTTTCTAAAACACCTCGAGGTCTCAATGAACGTCGACGAGGCCCATTCTTTCTCTCATTCGAATTCGCCCTGTGGTATGCAAAAACGGCATAACCATGACGATGCCCAAGCCGAGGTCGAACGAGGAATCGGATTCCCATGAGCCGGAGAGGGCACGGCCCCATCACTGAGTGGCTGGCCTCGTCTAACTGCGGTGTCGGAGCTCGACGTTGGACACGGTAGTCCGAGCGGGATTCTCTGGGAGGCAGCGAACGGCTATGTGGTTACTAGATAAACACACGAAGTATCGGAATCATTTTTTGCACGCCTGCACCAGAGATAATGGTTTGCACGCGTGCGCAAGTCGATATGTACGCAATGCCGACGCCCAATAGTCTCTAACTAGGGGCTCTCTAGAGAGTAGATGAGGTTGTGCATTCGATGGATCGGTTGGGAAAGGAGAAATACACATCCATCTCGTTGCCCCACTCACTGGTCTTTCGGGCGTCAACCGAGGTCCCAGTATTCGAGCAGATCCTAAATAGACGCATCACGTGAACCTACTCATCATCTAGTGATACCTTCATCCCGTCTCTTTACTATTCCTCGAAGCTCCCTTGAGACCATCGCCGATGAGCTTCGAAAGCTACAAGGTTACATCGCACTGGAGCATTCTTCTTACTTCGTGGCTTGTGTCCCCTCAGAACCTGTGCTCGCTATCCGTGAACGCTTCTCCTTCCCAAAGGGAGAACTAGACAAGACAAAATGAGCAGGTTCCAATCGGGCACAAACCGCACCTTCCACCACTCCCTGAATCACCGTATGCATGTGTCACCACCTAGTAGATGATAGGAGCACGGAAGAGGGCTTAGGCTCACCAAGTCGTAGTCATCCGCCATCATATCTTGCATAGTGCCTTCCGGTACAGGGCTCGGTAGATTCTAATAATGCAACGAATACTGTCTCTTGACCGCTTACTGAAGCTCACGGCAACCCCTAGCAGAATTCTGCAAACACCCCCAGGGGTTCCGGGCCGTTCCTCGACCGCTTGATCTTCACTTGTGAACATCGTCTGTGGATAGAAAAAGATGCGTTGAGATTTGCATGAGGCGGGTCACGCTCTCAGGTGGCGGCAGGCCTAGGGCAATGAAGTATTGCGGAGCCTCAGCGGCGTATCGTAATGGTGCATGTGGCGCCCCTCGCTCCCAGAGGTTTCCACGTATAGTCGGAAGCCCCAAACACCTATGAAGAACAAGGCTCAGCATGCAGGGAGGTGACCCAGTGGGTCAGACCCACCTATGACAAGAGGCCAACAACTCGCGTTCTCTCTCTCCAGCGAAGGTATAGCTGAGAACCAGAAGGACTTTCGGAATGTGCATGTGTCGAGGAGAGCACTCGCGGTGGGCAGCCCTGACCTCGAGCTCAGGTGGTTTATGGGATAGAAGCTCGTGATAGTCATTTTGCGCCCTCCATACCGCACCTCGAGCTGATCGTCGTGGAAGTGCCTACAGACCAATCTCAGTAACCATGAAGTTAGTTCGACCGTTACTTAGCAATGTCATCGACGTCCTTCACATAGACGATTTTCCGTCGCTTTTCTTCGGGCACTAGGCCGCTGATCAACTTCTCGAGGGCAGACGGTGCGCTCGTCACAAACGTAAGAGCAGACCGTCCCACATAGTGCTCAGCTAAGACCTGAAAAAACTTTCTCACAGTCTGCTCCCTCCACACTGAATGAAGCGTATCAATTCGAAGATCAATGCCGTCGTCGGCTTGTTTCCGAACCGATGAGCGTGTAATTCAACGATGAGTCCTTCATAAAGTCATTCAGTCAACCCGACCCCTGGTATACGGTCGTACTTGCATAGAACCAGAATGTGAGTCTTACCCCGAATATGGCTCGCGTCCGCGACACCGCCGGCAAGAACTGCATGAGGCCAATATTTCCCAAGTCCAAGAGGGTGACGGTACTTTCACACTTCCCCGGGAGAAGCATATACCTATCTTCCGGAGAAGAGCCACGGTAGTTCAAACGTCGCCTAGGCTGACCGTATGATGAACTCCATGAGGAAGCACACACACCGTAGGGAAGTATTCTGGTCCACAGCATGTCTCAGCATCTCCGTCACTCGTACCACAAGGCACGGCCGCAAGAGCTTGTCTCGTCCCGAAATGTAGACAAAACCCTGATAGACTCATACTGGATGACTGAGGCCGTGTCGCTCGAACAAAAGGACTTGCCAAATTGAGGTCATTGAAGATCTCTCTGTCATCGATCGGCTTGCTGAAGAACGACTTTCCTGAGCAGATGGAGAAGAAGCGCTCTCGATACGGCTATGTGTACAATAGCACAGAATGATCTCACTCCAGCTTTCTGTTTCCATCATCATGTTTGCCACTTTCCTCACACTTCCAGCTGCAGCGTGCAGGTATCTGAACGACCGATAATTTCGCATCTTCATGGGAAGTAACCATGCGGTTTGCCGGACCTCAGCCTCTTGGACTCCATCCGCCTCCTCAATGCGATACCTAGACGGCAGAGGTGCTCAGTTAGCTCCTCCAGCTGGTCCAACTCATTCTCAAGCAGTGGCACCTGTACAAGCGACAACTAGTGAATAGGAATGCCAGACGAGACTTCTCACATTGCAGAAAATACGTCGCTCGCTCGATCCGTCATCGTAGCGAGAGAAAATGTGCTCATCAGTAGCTTCGAGCGCCAGCAGCTCTGGTGGGAGAGTGAAGGGTCCGATAGGCCAATTTATGGCAATGCTCATGCAAGGATCAACTGAATGGGCATCCGACGGTCTTCGATCACAACAAGTGTCTATAGCGCCGCACCATCAGTAGCGGTAAACTAATATAACGCTCCGTCCTCCGCGACTTCAGCAGCTAAAAGATGAGCAATGGTGAGGGCGCCACAGCGAAATAGAGCAAACCAAACCGTCCAACAACATACAATGCCTTTCTCGTAGGGGGATCACCACACATTCAATCGAAACACGATTGTCCACCACCCATGGTACAGCTGTCAGGGTGAACCATAAATGACTAGGCTGAGGCCTCTAATTTCTTGGCTACGAAGATCTCATTCCTGCCAGATGCATTGATTTGACAGGGAGTTAGACTGGAGTTATTTCGGCTCAGTTCGAAATTTAAAGGCCAGGCCTTTAAGGCCTATGATGGGCTGCCTATCCCTATTATCGCAAGCCGCGAAGACGTCGTGCTCACCAAAAAATCATACCCTAACCCGAAACCAGAAATCAATGCTCTCTGCGAGTGGTCGGTCATTCAGTAAAGTACGATGCAATCTAGTAGATGAGGGTGATTGATGGACACAACCGATGGAATAACAGAAACGGTCACAGCTCGGTGTCGTCGTCATGAGCAATCTCACTTATACATGCCTCAGGCAGAGGCCATGTCTCCTCCACTCGAGGGAGTAGACTGTGTGGGAGAATGTCGGCGAGAGGCGGGTGGCGAGGAGAGAACAGAGGCTTGAGTCCGCCTTCCTTGGATGGCCCGTATGCCCGGTAGCAGTGGACGAACATGATTTGATACGTATCACGCTTGATAGTCATTGCTGGCACGCGTGCAAAGGCGTCAATGTTCCAGTCTTGACTCAAACGATCGGCCACTTGTTTCCATCTCCTCGGGAGCTTGTACTTCGTAATGAAGTGAATCGCCTTAGGCCGATTGTCGTCCTCGAGACCACGACATTCGAAGAACACCGAGTAGTAGAGCAGCCCTTTGTCCGAGGTAGCGGCCTCAAAGATAGCTCTCACTTCCTCATCATCTACCTCATAGGGCTGCCTGCGGCTCGGTGTGTTGCTCTCCGGCCAAGTCCATAAGTATGTTCGAGCCTGCGTCCTCAGGTTCTCGTCGTTCACACACTTGAGCTCGACATCAACAATCTCACCTGAATCGCTATGCTTCTGAATCGACTCTAAGATTTACTGTCCGCAAAGGCTTAGGACATAACCTTTACAGAAGTTCGAGTAGAGACGCTAAAACGGCGAGTTCTCAAGCCAGCGACGTGATTCCATTCACCCTAGAATGTTTAATAAGAAAGCTCACCTTCAGAATTCTCCTCCTCATCGTCTGTCACAACAGGAACGACCCCAATCTTCGTGCAGTTACACCTCGAACACTTCTTACATGCACTCTTGGTGGCTAGAGCTGACACAGTCCCAGACGATATGATGAACGGCACCCGGCCAAAGGCGGGGCTTACTTCGTTCCAACCACTCCTTCTCCTGCTCCAACGTTTCAATACCTGATCAGGACGAGAATCGGCAGATCTCCAGCTGAAAACTCACGTCGTCTGAGGGACATGTTCTCTTGACATAAGGAATGGATGGCTGAATGACAAAACTCAAAAGGCGGTGGCAGTTCATTGTAGCTACTTTCCGGATCACAGTCGGCCCATGGAGGGTACTGGATAGTATCCTCATTGGACTCGATCGCTGGCAGGCTCGGACCTTAGACGAAATTCTATAGCGCTATAATCTGCCTGTCAACCGATGCTTAGCACGTCGAACTACTCTACTGTGCAGTTTCTTTTCAAGTCGATGAGTTGTGTTCGCCTTAGGACACTCTCAAAGTCACACACGTGCTGGAGCTAAACTACAGAACACATAACGAGGAAGGCGACCTACTGAAAGGAGGCTCATCTCGAAGTGCTCCATTAAGGCTATGGTTAATATCGACTGAGGCGTCCCGCTTACCATCATTCGTAAATGTCCGCTGGGCTCTGTGAGGAAGCTTGGGTGACGCGTTAGGCATATTTCAAAACTGTTCGAACTAACTCGACGGAGGCCTCGACTGCCGCTGATGGTCGCGGATTACTACTCAGTGAGTAGTACTCACACAGATTTTTGCTTTTTCGCAAAGACAAGTCAATCAGCGAGCTTACGAGACAAGCAGTACGATACTTTACTATCGAGCCCATCCACTTTCACTAACGAACACAACAGATGCAAAGGCCGACGGAAGCGCACTCAACATTTCCATGCATGGAAGAAATCCATCACATAGAGTCATGACAACATGGAGGAGCCGCAGGGGCCATTCCTATCAGTGAACCACAACGGGAACGAGTTCGGGGAGTATGTCGATCGTGTGCAGCGTTATGGGATCACATTAAGGCACTCAATAGTCGGGGACAAGAAACAACATTAATCATGCTTTGTCTGTGTTACGGTATCGTTCGGTGAGAAGCCAATCAGCGAAGCAACGGCAGCAGGGTTTGATGGGTTTTTCCCTCTCATCCCTCTCCAACTTGTGTGGGAAGTAATGACATCGTCCTAGCCTTTCACGGAGGGCGTTCCTATGTCGTTCTCCTTGTGGCTCAGGGAGCGAATTACAAGTGATAAATATTGGTACCAACTCGTCGAAAGTGGTGGTATTATTCACCTCAACAGGGCGGCCTTCAAGGAGGCTGAGGAGCGTCTCCAAGTCCAAACCGTCGCCCAGATGCTCCAAAGAGAATTGATTGAACAAGATGCACTCGCAGTCGGATAGCCCCTTCAGTGAGAGCTTGCCCTTCTTGGAAACCTTAGCGCACTTCAGAATTTGAGCCAGGGGTCGCAGTATAGCAGCCTTGCCACTGAAGGGCACACCATAAATCACCACGTTCGTCTTACTCGACCGTCCCTCCTCGATATTCTCTATTATGTCCTCTCTCAGCTGTTGAGCTCCCTCTTCCCCCAAGTTGTGCATCACCAAACGCGATATTCTCCTCAACCACAGACTAGGACTTTCACAACTGCATTCTTCCTCGAGGCAGCCTTCGACCTTATCCATCCTGTCCTCACCTTCCACCCCACTTCTCGGCTTTCCACTCGAGCATTGCATGCCTTCGCCGAAGCTCACGGCCTTCGTTCCACCCTTACCAACATATCCCTCCACTGCATTGCAACATACCGCACCCTCCCCAACATCGCCATCCTCCGGAGCACGGACAGTTCTAGTCTTGGCGCCCGGCCCCTTCCCTGATCGGATGAAGCTCCTCGGGGAGGGATGAGCAGAGGAAAGGTAGGGCTTGGAGTCGATGGAGTGGAGGCAGTGCACGTAGAGGGCGGGGTACATACAGGCCTTGAAGCCGGTCTTGGGAAGAGCGCAGCGAATCGACGCAACGATCTGGTACCCGTCGCGGAGTGTATCAGAGAGCTGCTTCCACCGAGTGGGCGTACCGTACTTCAACAAGCAGTGGATGAGCCGCCGACCCGATGATGGATGCTGGTCGGGGTGGCCAACGAAGATTGAGAAGTAGTGCAGAGTCTTCCCCTTGTTGATTTCAACAACCATGGAAGCGGCACGGCTCTTAGCCTTCTCGTCATCATCATCTTCAGTCGTGAGTGGCCAGGAGAAGAGGAAGCTTCGAGACTGGTGACGGACCAGACCCTCCTCCCCCACATCCATTATGACGAGCTCCTCATCCTTCTGGAGTTCACCTGAGATTACACCTACTATTAATATATGCTCGTTCTCTTCAGCTGAGCTCAGGAGTTTTCTCACTAACTATAGGAATATATATACAAATTTGGGTAGGAGTATTCGGAAATCAAAAGCAGTCTCCCGAAATTTCATCAAATTTTCCATATTGTCATCGACACATGTAGTTGTATATCCTCCTACGTTGCTTCAGTATATAATTTATAAGTGTCGTATCTCATACCACGCCATCTACAACCGAAGTTATGTGAAAAAACACAGGTGTGGGTATCGAACCAGGGTTGTACGTGGAGCCTATCGGCTAAGGAAACCTTCTTCGGGCGTGTTAGGCGATGCCAAACCACGTTTGCTTTCAAGAGTATGCAGTGCGCGCAATCTAAGGATCCAATTTCGTGTGACCACCCCAAGAACTACTGCTCATATCAACCTGAAATTTTGTATAGGAACTCTGAAAATAGTCATATTGTTTAGATATACCACGGATTTTATTTGTTATCTTGTTCTCTTTTAGAATTGGAAGGTGCACAACGGGGATCCGAAAAGTGTTTTTTTTGAATATCAAGTCCGTGGAATATTTAAACAATGTAACCATATTCAGAGAGTTCCTATACGAAATTTCAGGTTTATATGAGCAGTAGTTAGGAAGTTGAGGCTGCCACACGAAATGGGTCTTTGGATTGCGCGTACTGTACCACTTCTCGACACGGTAGTTGATTACTGCTGGCAACGAGTTTGTTGAAGTTCAAGTCATTCGTTTCAAGTTCGCATTCACCACGACCCATCATCAACCCCCAGACTTAACGTTTCTATTAATGTCATTCGCGATTATCTACAGACTTACATAGATCGAGAGCCTGTCTTTTCACTTCCTCCTGTCTGCGGCACGGGCATTCACGGCACTTGATGCAAGTTTTATGGAGACCTGAAACATGAAGAAGATATTATCAACTATTTCTTTAATGGTTTCCCTCACGCCACTCCAACCACCTTTTCTCCTCCTCCAAAACGCGTATGCCTGCCAATAGGAGAGTCACTCGACCACACTATCAACTGAACAGCTCACGTTCCTTGAGAGCCATGATCTCGAGGTTTTGGCGAGCAACCATCGATGAAGGGCCGTCCCTTCCCACTGAAAGGAAAGCAGCCATTGGAAGTTGTTATGATCTATTAGGCTCACTCTCGGCCACAGTCGACGCCGAACACGCAGGGTACGGGATGGTCTCATCATCATCGACAATCGGAAGAGTTCCCTCCGGCAGGCTGGAGTAGTACTGCATGGTAACTACAGCCAAGGGGGAGAACCTCATAGCCGTACAGCACACAAAATCGATGCGATACGAAGCATGAAGCGGAAAGAATATCAGCAGTAGTAGGAAGAGGTAATGAACTCCGAATCGGAGCCCACAATATAGAAAGAAGCAATCAGAAGACATGCCGATACTAGAACTGTAGTAGTAGTAGTAGTGAAAAGAAGAACGAGGGGTTGTTTCCCAGAGTGCACTCACCATCATCAACAAGAGGTTGGCCATGGTTGGAGGCGGAAGTGTGTGATGGATTCGACATTACTTGGGGACTATCAAGGTAATCAACGTTCTAATCATATTGATGATATCAACATCAGACCGACTGAGCCTTAGACTGATAGCAGTACTGAAAACTCACAACCAGCGATGAAGGACGTACTCGTTCCACTCTGCCGCAGGCACAATCAGGGCCTGTCTATTTACAGTGAACCTCTAAACAATGGAGTTTCACCCGTGATCATCACGGGTGATGTGAAAACACTAGCAAGAATATATTTCACGACTACTGCATATCACCGCGAATATCGCGCTCTGCGCCATTTCACGTTAAACGGGTGAAATTCCAGTATACATATTTATATTCATATAGTAAACGGTAAAACTCCTGAGCTTAGCCGAGGGAAGAGAACAAGCAATCCGATACTGGCTCAGATTCCCAATTGACTAACACCACAGCAAGAACAGTTGAAAGCACTCTATATTCATGCACATGTTGCTTGGGATTATCTAGTAGTCAACCTTCAACCGTTACAGCGCTGGAAATCTGAGTGGACAAGAGCAGCGACGACACGAATTGATAACAACCAAACAGGAGGAGGAAAAGTATCTAAAACATCATCATCATTCATGCCGAGTCTGAGCTAAGGTGGCAGTGAAAAGCCATTCAGCAAAACATCGGGTGCAAGGATCGATCCGTCTCACCTGCTCCTTATGATCGATCATATACGGAAAGAAATGACGTCGCTGAAGCCTCTCAATCAAAGGCTCTCTATCTTGCTCCTCCCGAGGGCTAGGGAGAGCATTGCACGTTATAAAAATAGGTACCAGCTTCGTGAAAAAAGAGTCATTCTGCTTGTGATTTCGAGGTCGGCTAATCTTGATGCCGCCGCCTTCCAGGAGGTTCAGCAGCTTCCCCATATCGCAAGCCTCACCCAGGCTTTTCAAACGGAAGTCGTTCCAGAAGATGCACTCACATTCCAGCAGATCTTCGAGAGAGAACTTGCCCGAATCAGGTGTCGTTGCACACTTTAGTATTCGTGTTAACGGCTGTAGGATCGCCGTTTTGCCGCTGGAGGCCACACCATAGATCACCACATTCGTTTGCTTCGACCGTCCTTCCTCAAGGTTCCTTATTATGTCCTCCCGTAGCCTCTCCGCTCCCTCTTGTCGGAGATTCCGTACCACAACTTCTGATACTTTCTCAAACCACAGGCCAGGACTAGCACACGAACATTCGGCTCCGAGGCAAGCCTTGACCTTTTCCATAGGGCTCTTGCTCTCCTCCACGCGTCGCCGCGCAGCTCCCGCGATCTGCCACGACCGATCAATGAGGGCCTGGATGTCCGTCTTCAAATTCATTGCAAGCATATTGAGCGCTTTGTCCCTGCAGGCGTACTCCAAAACCTCATTCTCTGTTTTTATATTATTCTTCACCACGAACTCCTGGAAGTCACATCTATCCATCGCTCTAACTCGTTTCGCCTTCTCCTGCCGCGTTCGAGGGACTATCAGCGCGGTAGGATCGGGGTGCCTCTCGGAAAGATATGGTTTCAAATCGAGGTCTATCAGAGGCTTATCAGGATTGGTTCGGAAGCAGTAGCTGAAGAGCACTGGGTACATGCAGATTTTGAACCCTGGCTTCGGCACAGCACAGCTGACCGATGCGAAAATGCGATAGACGTTGCGGAGAGTATCGGCCAGTTGTTTCCACCGGGTCGGAGTTGCATACTTCATGAGGAAGTGGGCGTGCATGTTGCCATCCTTATGTCGCTCGTGAAAAATGGAGTAGTATAATAGACTTTTGCCTCTATTGATAGTGAGTATTATACCGCTGAGCTCCTCCTTCCCCATATCGCAAGGCTTAGCCTTATCGATATCCTCAGAATGTGACCAAGTGAAGAGATAACTTCGTGATTGGTGCCTCGACCAAGCACGTGATACGTCCTTGATCTGTGAGCTCTCTTGAGATGCCTTCTGAGTCCCTGAGCAGCGTTGCTTCACACTTCCCACAATTGGTGCAATTTTAAGTGTCAACTACAGTACTTTCACATCAATTCAATGTTTTGTCCAAAAAAATTGGAAAAATTTTTTTCATTACTTTACCGACGGTTTCGGTGGTTTACCCAAAGTTTCAGTAGAGTAGCTGATCATATTCAAAATGTATCGACTTCTCTCATCAACGTTAATGAGAATACAAGAGACTGATGATCTCTCATAGAGATGCTGGATGGTGCTGTCCCCACTGGTGTCACCAAACTCTATGGATCATGCAATGATCATGATTGCTTTACAAACAGTCCGTTGCCTCTCTCAGGGGAAATTTCTGGTACGGGCAGTTACCCTCCAGAGGCTATGCATGTCATAGCTATGGGATATGCTCGATTCTGCATGTTTCTTGTGAATTATGGCTTGCGTTGAGATGGAGAGGATTGGATCGGGTACCCGTTTGTGTCGTGTCGCCAAGGCTAACTGCGTTGATGGACGTCAGTACGTATTTGATATGGTCAGCTATTCAATAGAAACTTCGAGTAATTCATCAGAAACAGTCGGTAAAAAAAACTTTGAAAAAATAGTTAAAATATCGAAAATTCAGGCAAGGTATTTAATTGACCAGGAAATGCTGCAGCCAACCACAGCAGCTACTATAAAACTATCTAATACTTCATACTGTATCGAAACAGGTTACGTATAACTCCTCATATGCATTTCACTAGGCTAGGGCCGTAAACATCCCTTATAAACCACCATCCACGGTAATAGTAACTCATGGGTTTATGTAGACTAAAAACTAACTCAGACTTTATATAACTATATATATAACTGATATACTGATATATACTAATACTAAACAGTTATTATACAGTTATACATGTTATACTAATATATTACAGTTATAGAACTGTATATAGTTAACTTATATGAACTTATATAGACTTATATAGTTATTACTAATATATAACTGATAACATATAACTGTTCCAACCCATAGGAGAGAACCCACTCACCACCAGGAGCCTTCCTGACAGGCCCATCATCCATCTTCTTTTTCTGCTTCGTTTCTTGCAACGAAACGACAGACTCAGCCGATATATTCCTTCCCGGGCCTGAGATCCCGACACACCACGTCAACTAACATCAAAATATAACCCCACCTACCTCCGCGATGCACCGCCGTCGGTTTGCGTCTTGATGGAGCCTTCTGCGACACTTCAGATACAGGAGTACCCACGCAGCCTGAACATAACAAAGATCTTCCGCACAGCGAAGATTCTCCTCGGGGAACGATCACACATGCTAATTGACAGGGACATTCACTCTGAACCCTTTTATCGCACAAGAACTACAGGCAGGTCTATGAGGGCTAATCCCGTCTTTGCTGCAGCAACGATATGCTTACCAATAATCAAGGTACTAGTGCATCTCAGCAATGCTCAATACTGACCTCATGTAATAGTAAAGTATCAAGTGTAATAGTACACTACCATAAAACAAGTACTCACCCGTCTGCGACGGCCTCAACGCTAGAGCTGTAGAGGTCGTCGTCGTAACTCGCCTCTTCCCATCGCGCTGGTCTACGCTGGAGCCTTACAGAGCAACACACACAGTGTTCCAAACAATAAGACCTCAGCCTACCTCCATCGTTGGCCAACCACTCCGATGAGTACGTGGGCTCAACTTGACCTAAATACATTATCCTCTACAGCCTCATCTACGTGCCCACAATGGTACAACAGCCCTCAGAGACACGCGGTTATCATTTAATGACCCGGTTGAGTTTTGTGGGGTCGGATACAGCTCAAGGATTATAATATCAATATTGTTCTATATTAACGTTATTGTTAATCTCATATATTAAAGCTACCACATTTTCATCATATATTTAGCAATTCAATACATTAGATTAACATTATATTTAGTTTTTAAAATATATCACATCACTACAGAGATCGAGATAGATTCAGCTTTGCGGGGTCGGTCTATATACAGCTTGAAAAAATGCGAAAAAAATGGCGAATATGCAATGTACAGATAGAAAGTGCCTCAACTAGAAAACCAATTCCGCGATGTTCCTATGATAGTAACAGAGGAAACTATAGATTTTTAAGGACGGCTATTCAGTGCGATATAGGACTCCGAAAGATATCCGAGGTCCCCTACTAAAGATACGGATCTAGCCCAAAACCATCCCACCATCATCCGTCCCTTCTATGCTTGCCGCCTTCCTCTTGCGACCTTCACTCTCCAAATCTGAAATATCCCTCCTCGACCAGCTAGGACCAACAACAGTTTTTGTCACCTCTACAGAGCTCATCCTGGACGCTCATAGGGGGGTCATCCAACACCAAATCCGACCGAGTACATTCTTGACCGTCATTATAACTTCCCCAATCACCGTGGTGGTCAAATAGATTCGACTCATCAAACTCCGGTAACAACGTTGGCTCCGGGCCTGAGCAAAACCCCTACGAGGAAGCCGCCTATTGTAGACCTACTCATCAGCTGAGAGTAGCTATCCTCGGTAAGTTGCGTGGGGTACGGTACGGTCGGCAGGGACGCAGGTGTGCCCCCTTGCTCAGCTCCATCATCAATACTAATGCCACCCCGATACGACTCGACGAGGCAAGCCCCTCTGTCCGCGGACGCATGAGTTTGCGCTGACCAGATGCTCCTTTTTTGAGCGTCGCAATTCTTGTAACCTACAACGGCGACAACAACAACCCCGCAGTTGGGAAGGGGTCACTCACCCATCATCCCAGTCAAGTCGCTCCCGTCCTTATGTAACATCATAACTAACAACAACACATAGTCAACAACCGTACAGCTATGAACAGCCTCACACTGTGGAATTATTTGCTTTTGTGGACCTCTACCGTATGGAGTGAGGGGAACCTCCTCAACTGAGAAAACACTGCTTATGATGATCTAATACAGTAGCTCACCTCGTTGCTGTGATGGTCTCTCTAGAATCTCCCCCGACGGAACTGAAAATAGAAAAGCAAGCTGAAGCAGTCCATCTCAGAACCATCCTCTCACATTGTCGCGCCCTGGACTCCAGCTCACGGATACCTACAAGCGACAACAGGCTCCTCTATGACGTGGCTGATGCGAACTCACGCCGTTCGAGCTCCTGAATTCTCACAGCCTGGGATGCGATAGCTGAGGGAAAGCAATAAGGGGTCGAGAACGCTGTAGAGCATTCAAGTTACTGCTGACTCCATCTGCTCCACAACAATCTTCTCCGCCGGCTGAGTGCCGCTTCGAATCTGAATAGCCTCTCTGGTGCGATCAGATACCAGTGTTAGAATTTATCTTCGCTTTCCTCAACTGAGCTCGGAATTTCCCTCACTTATTATAGAAGTTTATATACGAAGTGGGGTAGAAATGTACGAGAACCAATGAGAGTTTCCCAAAATTTCCTCAAAAATTTCATACCGACGGCCACACATGTAGTTGACCATGTGCATACTTTCCCACACTGGATACCAGTGTTAGAACTTATGTTCGCTTTCCTCCGCTGATTCCTCAGTAATAATAGAAGTTTACATACCAATTCGGGTAGAAGATGTTTACGAAAACCAATGAGAATTTACCTCGAAATTTCCACCCATGTAGTTGGCTATGTGCATATTTTCCCACACCGTCAGCTACAGTAGTTCCCCCCACACGTACTTGTTCTCCACGATGGACACTCCATCGGGACCTCGTTAGCCTGTACCGAATTCTCTTCATCTTGCGTAAATACTAAACAGACAGGCAGAGTTCTTCGGAACTCAAAGATTGACACATGCTGGAAGTATAAGAGTACGTAATAAGAATTTGTGGGAAAAAATGTGAGATTTTCACGCACGATTATATCCACGTAGCTCGAAAATATCAATACATATGTGCAGCCGACATGAAAATTTTGCGAAAACTTTGAGAAATTTCCGTTGGCTACTCTACACTTTATCCGAAATCGTAATCAGTGGAGTTTCACCCTAGTGATATGAAAAACACCAGTGAAAAATATATTTCACGACTACTGCATTTCCCGAATATCGTGTTTTTCACAGAGTATTACTCCACTTCACGTAAAACAGGCGAAACCCCAGTGAGGAAACTCCTGAACATATATTCCAACACTGCCAACCACAGCGCACTCCTAACAACGCTTCTTACCATTAGAACTCACTGACGAGGACGACGACTGTCGCTCCTCCTCTTCAGTGGGCCAGGACTCCTCCATGACATGCGACTGCTTATTAGGAGGCATCACTCGAAGGTTAATACTTACTATAACAGCTACCAACAAACATGCCTACCCCACACAGTTAATTCTTGAACTCTCTATCCCTATACGTAACTTCACCGTACCCCCGAAATAGAAGGAATAGCCGCTGATTTCAACCCTATCAAAGTTACCACGTCCCAATCTCCCAGATGGTTACCAACAAGGACCACCATAAACCATACGATACAGCAAACGCCTCCACCCGACCTCAACCACGAGGCCCAGCCGCCGTGCAATTGCGTATCTTGCACTGTTCATGCTCCCTCGCGCACAGCGAAGATTTTTTGTGCAACCGCAACTGTCCCCGCGGAGCGTTCCCTGTGACTATACACGCAACACTTATTCCTTTTTGAATCAACGTTCGCAGTCTTAATAAATATCACGGCAAAGGACTTATCTCAGTCACTACTGCTATCATGAGGAGGGGAAGCATCGTCGAATCTGTCAGCGCTGGGGTCGACCCTCTCGAACATGTGGGGCCAATCAGTCGGTTGATTATCCCTCTGACTTCGAACCAGCTTGTGGTCAACCGGAGTCCCCGAGCGGACGAAGAAAAGAACGTAAGCATCTACCCAATGAGCAGTCACAGCGAGTGGGGGCAGAAGGCAGACCCAGCAGACCCCTCACCACGGGAATCCACAAGGGACTCTTTCAGCAAGGGCTGCACTGTGGCGTCATCGAAAAACCACCAACCTAGGGATAAGGCATTTGCCCGCTCATAGAAGGGGCTCCTATCACCATTAGGAGAGCCAGGGATCAGATTCAACACAGCTCGCGAGAGTGGACTAGCAGCAACTGTGTGATGGCCTGACCCTAGTCATACAAGCCGTCACCATAGGGGCACCCTCACCCATGTGCTCAGGGGCCCTTCGAGGGGTCTGGGCGGACCGATCCGCGGGCTTCTCCCGTCCCTTGAGGTCCCACAGGGTCTTATCATGATTAACAAAGGCAGTATAGTGACCTCCCCTAACAATCCCAACAGCTGCCCTCCATCATCATGGACCCAGGCCCTACGTCATGACTCCTTTATGGCGGACCACTCCTAGTAGGCGATACCGTGGGGCGTCCCTCTGATGGGACTCTGGCACGAATTCACTCAGGTCTAGCTGACTTCGCGTAGGATAGTGCACCTGCAGCCGCCCACTCCAGCGCGCCCCAAGGAGTAGTATCGTACATGGTGACTACTCTTACTCCACCGTATCGGACTCAGCTGCCTAAAGCGACGCAGTTGTATCATAAGGACGCTAGGGAGCTTCCACAGTGCAGTGTCGCAAGTCGACTCCGACAACGTGCTGCATTTCACACAGTACCTACCAATACCACAATACTAAGAGCCTCCATCGCTACAGCACAGGACCATCCGTTGTCCCCCGACAAATCAGTAGGGCGAGCGAACTCCCTCAAGCAGGCATAGATATCAGATAGGGGCTTCCCTGCAGCGCTCTCGATCGGTAGTATCAACGAATTGAACGCCTCGAAGACGACTCTGACCACAGACCATACCACACCGACGTCAGAACCCTCCTCTCACCTCGAGTGACCACAGGAGCTACACTTGAACACTGACCGCGTCTGCCCTTGGAACAAGTCCACCACAATCGACTGATTCCTAGCCAGCTGAGCCCTACCATCAACAGCAATGCCTCCAGCACTCAGTCCGGACCCCCCTACTTCCAAAACTCAGCCGCGATCCGTTCTATTCCCTTCTCCTCACTCATCTCCAGTGTGCACTCCGGCGTAGAAGGCGGCTCACTAGGCGGCGACGCGCGGTTGAGGTCCTCATGGAGCCTACCAGGGACATCCAAGGGCCCCCAGAGAGAGCCCGTACTTGTCCAGAAGCGCCGTGGCGAACTCTGCAGCATCGTGCTGAACTCCCGTGCCCCTACCAACAAGGTCAGGGCAGCCCAACAGCAGCCCTTACCTAAAAGCCGGCATATGTCTGTTGATAGCCCTCTTGAGCTCCCTTGGCACGATAGGCCCAGCGGACGAGGAAAGGCGCATGTCCGAAAGTAGCTTCGCTACGCTGAAGCACAAAATAGGGAATCACAGAGGAATATGATTGGCCCTCACCAACTGGAAATATCGCCGCCAGACCCCAGGGGGTTCTTCTCGTTAACTTCATGCTCCCTAACATTATTGAACATCTTGCTCTCTTACTGCCACTTGCATTTCCTCAAACCCACCCTACCCTCGGAGGAGATATGTGACCAAAGGCAGCATGGCATGTAAGCACTGCAGTACTGCGTTCATGTAGCAGGTGCACCCGAGATTCACCAGGCCCGAGAATCCTGAATAGTGAGAAAATATGCACATGGTCAACCACATGTGTTGGTGGCGATATGAATACTCAGAAGAAATTTTGGAAGATTCGTGTTAGTTTCTGCATAGACTCCTATCATTAGTGAGAAACTCCTGCGCTCGGCTGAGGAGCGCCAACGTGTGATTCAACCAGGGACAGTCCCCCCTTGCCTGGTCGCGGCGTGAAGTCCCCTCTCTCTGTGATGGGCAGTAGAGGAGTAGTCCCGATCGCATACCTCAACGCACGCGTGCTGACCATACCTTCCCCTGCTGAGCACATGCCAACCACCAAGGCCTTTCAACTCACCACTAGGCTCCGATAGAGACCCGCTCTCGATCGAGATTTGAATCGGACTGCTGGGCTCCCCTGGACTGCTGGCCGTCTCGCTGCCACCGAAACTCGACAACCTCGCCGACCTCCGGGCCGGCAACACGTCCTCATCTGATCAGCGTTGAAAAATTCATCTTCGCTTCCTCTAAGTTTACACACGAATTCGGGTAGGAGTGTACCGAAACCAGAAATTTTTCCCAAAATTTTCTCAGAATTTTCATTTTTTTCACCAACACGTGTAGTTGACCATGAACATATTTTTTCCACCCTGCATTCGAGTATCTTACCTCACCATTCAATGATCGGTATGATCCGATGTATACTTATTAAAAATAGATTTATCATACAGTCTCAGCAATGGGTTTATTCGAGTTTCACCCTAGTGATATGAAAAACACTAGCGAAAAACATATTTCACGACTACTGCATATCACCGCGAATATCGCGTTGTTCACCGAGTTTTACGCCACTTCACGTAAAACGGGTGAAACTCCATTATTCCTCCTTTGTCCTCTATCTTCAATACAATTCATATGACAATTGATATTTTTAATAGTGGAGTTTCACCCTAGTGATATGAAAAACACTAGTGAAAAACATATTTCACGACTACTGCGAATATCGCGTTTTACACCACTTCACGTAAAACGGCTGAAATTCCAATATTATGATTCACAAAATCCTTTCCCCCGCTGGACCACCATCCGCCCCGCAGAGCAGGTTACCTTCGCTATCAAGGACCTTCCGTTTTGTAGAAGTAGTGCTGGATGGGGACGAGTCCATCACTCGTGGAACTTGAAGATTCATAGGCACCGCTGCAGGGGTCGGTGAGCCGCATAGGGGATCTGCACATGGATGTCAATTTTCCCGCGCGCCACGGAATTCTTACCAGAATGCAACAGTCTTTGGGCAGCCCGTGCTGAGCGGGTCGTCACCATTAACAACAATGATACAAGCAATCCTATCCCCTCCTCGTGATCCGTCACTCGCCACGAAATTAACCCCAACGCAATACACCTTTCACTATTGAGAAACACATACACAGAGCAGCCACCTCTACCAACAGCGGTTTCGAATCGGGAGAGACTTCCGGGCAAGTAGTACGCAGCCCTTAGCACCGATGCAGGCCGTATTGGAAGGCCCTCTTCAGACAACTTTAAAGGGGGCAGCTGATCGTCAACAGAGGAAGCGTGACAGGTGCTCTCAGATACCACTGGGTGTGGGTCTCCAGGCAGACTGAAGGAAGATGCAAAATATTCCTACTACGAGTGAACGAATCTTAGGCTCCACCCACGTAAGATTCAAAATAGCCCCAAAAATGCACCAAGTACGGCGCACCTCATCTCTCCCACAGTTTCTCAGGAGCCGTGAGCTTCCAATCAAACACGTGACCAGAAGCTACCTCCGTTAGCACCCAGTCCGTCCCCTTCTCCTTAGCCAGCAGTGTTGAAAACTACGTTCGCTTTCCTCACTAAGTATAGGAGTCTATATACGACCTACGGTAGAGATGTGCAGAAACCACCCAGAATTTCTCGAAATTTTCATACAGTCACCAACACATGTGGTTGACCATGTGCATATTTTCCCATACTGCTAGCGAGGACAATAACTCAGTCACAACGACTTCCATGGAGGCCCACAGCAGCGTGTTATCACGAGGACCAAAGTCCCAAGGGGCGCACTCCGGAAGAGTCAAGCTGACTTGCCGTCACCATAGGAGAGTAACATTCTCTCTTCATTCGCGAGGTAGTGTACCGTCTACATGGCAGCAACAGTCGCCGCCGCCGCCGAGGAGGAGGAGTCAACTCAGAGTATATACCACAATTTCAACAGATCATGTCGAGGATCCCACCACTCTCAACTGGTGTGACGCTAGTTCCAAACTCGGGTGGTATTTATCACAGTGAATTCATCTACGCTATAATCGAGATCGACTGATCATATTTCTAACCGGTGACGTCCTCAGATCCTCGCGATAAACTGACTCGTCAGACTCCAGTCGATTTTCATACACCTTCCAGAGGTTCACCAAAATAACTCTGACTTCACCAACCGGCCGAGCCTTTGGTCCCCTCACTGCTGGTTCGCCAGGTCCCTCCGCTTCGCCTTTTTTCCTACGTCGCTGCCAACCTCGCTTTCTCTCCTGTGGTGGCTGAACGTTGTCTACCACAACTCCTCAAGTAACTGCTGTCGAATCACCTTGTGAAAAACCATTAGAAACATATCATCAGGGTATCGCATCGAGTGGACCAGTGTTGGAAAATATGCACATGGTTGGTGACGATTAGGGAATTCTGATGAAATTTCGGGAAATTCCCGTTGGTTTCTGAGCACTCCTACGGTAGGAGTCCTATCCGAACTCACATATAAACTTCTCTAACTAGTGAGGAAGCTCGTAAGCTCAGTCGAACATATACTATAACGACACGTTGAGGATAGCGTGGATCCGATTTCTATTGTTGCTAGCCCCCATTTCGAGGAGATCATCAGTACGCTGACGAGACGCTCCTCTATGAAAAACGATGGGGAGGGAGCAAGAATGGACATCTGCATGGTTCAAAGGCCGTCATCAGATTCTTCAACGCTTCTCCCACTCACATTATGATGACTGATGAGCAACTTTGGTGGCCATTCCCGTTGAAAACTTCAACAGAAAAGTGAAAAACGCACAACATGCAATGCTTCGCTCCGCTGTTCAATGGAATTTGCCGATGGGAGGTCAATTAGAGTCTTTAAGAGACGTTTTTTACCATCTCAATACATCTGAGAGTTCAGAATCCTCCCATCTTACATTTCACAAACTCCAAGCTCTTCAGACTAGTCTAGCTACCTCTGTGCGGTGACTGCCCCAGAGGAGTCACCACAATGAACCCGTATGCAGGCTAGTGGGAAGAAGGCGGACTAAGTGGTATTGATAGTGTCAACTGATTTCATATATCATAACCATGAATTCTCTCTCTACCGCTGCTCCGACCGAGCCTATCAGCGAGTTTCGATGCAACGCTTGCGGCCTGGAATTCCCCGATAGTGCTGAGCAACGAGACCACTATAAATCAGGTGAGACTACAGCCGGGCAAAAATGGTTGAAATTTCACTCGACAGATTTCCATGTTTACAACACTAAACGGAAGGTAGCTGGTTTGGCTCCAATTTGCCCGGAAGTATGGACGGCTCGAGTAGAGCAGTTGAAGCAGCTGGCAGAAGGCGTTGGAGATACCAAAGGCACAGCTCATCTGAAACATAGAGACGAGGGGGAGGGTATTCGGATGGTCCCCATCGGGGTGTTCTCACACTATGGAGTTTTAGGCGTACAAGGTCACCACAAGGAGCGACGGGAGGAGAGCAACGGACCTCAGGTGGAGATAGTTCGGGACGATAAGACCTGTTTGTTCGACAACACCCAGCATGCTACTGTTGAGGACAATCTCGCTTATATGAGCCTCAAGTAATGGCCGTCTCTATCGAGCCCTTGGGTGGTAACTGTATTGACAGGTACTCCTTCTTCATCCCGGATATCGACTACCTCAAGGACCTTCCTGGACTTCTCTCCATGTTGACCGAGAAGATCTATGAGCGCCATCAGTGTACGCCCTTCGTTACTAGGCTAGTCGTAGGCATTCCCTTCTTATCAGGTCTGTACTGCAATAAGATCTATAGTGGTGTTGGTGCTGTCAAGTCCCACATGATCGATATGAAACATACAAGAATCGGTAGTAGGGGCTTTCCATTTTAATACTCTCCTATGTTATCGCATTGTCATTGTCTTCATGGTGATATTTTTTACTATCAGGTACGGATACCGATGAGTTGCTGGCTGACTTGGATCCCTTCTATGACTTCAGCTCTTCCTATTTGGAGTTGCAGGCTGCCGCCTCGCAGGAGGAGGTAGGACTACGAAGGGTTGAGTCTGGCCGTCGGCATTTTTCTTTGCATAGGGAGAAGCATATGACAGCGACGATGACGACAGTGATGATTGGACCGAAATTGGTAGTACCCTATTAGTGATTACTCGAGTTTTGCGGACATGGGTGTCGCTTGATGAAGTAGGTTTATATAGGAATAGTAGGATAGGAGTAAACCACGTAGAAATTTCGCTGAGATAAACCATACCACTCCATCGCGAATTTATAGTGGCAATCGGTCATCATTAGGTTCCGTTAGTGGTGATGAGGAGGATCTCGACGAGGCCGTCATCCAAACTGGACTGCAAAGAGCTCAAATTCTGTAAGTGTTGTCGCATGCCCCCCCTCTCGATGATCGGTTTCAGAGACGACGGGTCCCTCCGCCTCCCCAATGGTAAGGTGGCAACCCATCGTATGTACGCCTACATCTACAAGCAGCGACTCACCAACAACAGGTAGCGCCTGTGTGGGTCCGGCAAATGTGTTCATGGAACAAGCGTCAGGGTTGGTGATAAGCGTCATGAGCCTCGGAGAGCTCTGCCGCAGCAGAAGAACGCTATGCTGGCCATCGCTGGGGGAGATCAGTCAGGCGCTATAATGAGCATGAAGAGCTATCGGGAGCAGAAGCGAGAGGCGAAGTCCCTATTAAAGTCCATGCGATTCATGGACTTCGAGGCACAGAAGGTGAGGCTATTGCTGTCACTGTTGTTGGTATTGAATTTTCTCAGTCGCAAGTACGTAGTAACATGCTGCAGAAGAGTCGAAAGGGGAGGACCAACCGACAAAATGTCACCTTATGGTCCTACGCTAAGTGATCTGCTTCTTCGTATGGGGACTGTGCTGCAAGTTCCTCACTTATCCTCTTCATCATTTATTCCCTTCACTGTGGAAGAAACCTTCTATACCCTCGATGCTGTTCTCGAGTTTATATCAGTGGGGGCTGAGCCGTTATAAACGTCTGTACAATAGGAAACCAGATCGTCAGTTACATGTGATATGAATCACGTCATGAAAGACATTGAAGTTGTCCCCTCATCTAACCCTTCGAGGGGGAGTATATCATCAGCCTATGAATGGTTCACTTCGGTACCATGAGACTTGTTACGAAACCTATTACTACTCGACCACTAGTGTGACATGACACCGTAGATAATATTCCTCCCAATCGTCCGCGTAATAGGAAATGACCAGATTTCATGATCGTGGTTTTAATTATCATATACCGGTCATTCTCCACATCTATGGACCCCTTTACACTAGTTAACACAACTCATCGTTGCGGTGATGATGGCCGCGTTGGCCGCTGCAACTACATTTGTAACTCTGCAACATGCGTTTTGTCTCCATTCTCTTGCTCTTGTCGCTGGACGTCCTCTCGGAACATCGGATGGCCTCTGAGTTTCGCCCCGAATCTTCGCGTCACCACCTTTTTGAACCGCAGAGTCGGCTCGTGGGCGGTAGCGATGATACCAGTGTTGAATTCTTCGCTCCAATCGATAAACTCCAAGCCCCTCGCAGGCTCCCTCTTCTTCCGCCGCTTCCTTCTGACGATCTCGTCCCCTTGTTGAACGATCTCATATGCCGAACCACTGCAAGGATCAACACTGCTACGCTCACTGGAGGGGTTCTGCTTACCTGCTCTCACTGCTCGAATCCTCGTCGTTTCCAGACTCATTGGATGCCTCATCATCGCTGCTGCTACTGCCGATATCCTCCTCGCCGGCCAAGCCACGTTCAACGTCCGTTGTAAACCCTCCGTCATCCTCCGGTACGCCACAACCGTAGTCGGCTGGGTTGATCCGCGGCAAAGACGGTGACGATGGCGTCCTCTCACCATCATACCATGACCGGACATCTGTCTGTGGGGGTGACACCTGTCTCCTCAGTTCCTGCGGAGTGCTCCTCGATGAGTGACCAGCCGACACCTCCGTTCCCTCCTTTATAACGGACAGCCGCCTGGTGGGAGGTGGGGTGGCCGAGGACGAATTCTCCATCTTTTCATCCCTTCTCGCTTCGCTCCGCTCGGGTGTCGAGAAAGAAGCCGCAGATTTCCGCCGATCCTCCAACAACAGCTCAATGAAAGACCGCGTCTTCGAGGCCGGCCGCTGCTGCTGGCCAGTCCCCGCGACATCACCCCGCTCATCCTCAGAAAAGACAGGCAATCGCAAATATTCCGTCCGAGAGACTCGCCGTCTTTTCTGCATCGAATTAGTTAGCGGCCCGCTTTCGTCTATCCTCCGCCTGCGTGAGCGACCGACCGTCCAGCAAACGGAATTATGCCGATCACATCGGCCACTGCTCTCTGAGGGGTCAACTCTCGCTTCCGGACAGGATCTAGGCGTCCAATTACGCCGCCTAGGAGATCCAGCACGGTAACCATGATCAACTAATCGTTGGACGCTGAGCGTCGGCCTCGGGGAACTTGCTGAAAACGACCACAAGAGTTCAGTCACTGTTCTCACTCAAAGAGCCATTCGCCCCGAGGCCACCCTGCCCAGCCTTGGTTCCCCATGCTCACCATGTGAAGTCCACGCCTCGTTCTTCTGCCCGCTGCTAGTCATCTGCGTTCGACTGGATGGGAGCCGAAGTGGGGAGGGCGACCGTGGATCAACTGGCGCTCGCTGAACCTCTCGCGGGGCTGCCTGGAAGTGCCACCCTCGGCGCCGATGAACTTCATCATCCCGCCTCTGGTCATACATACGAGGGTCCACGACGGGATTCGCTTGTCGTGGTGGCCCTCCTGTCCAGCTTTGCCAGTGCCCTACCGGCAGGACAGGAAGAGCAGGAAAGCCGTGGTGGATTTGACGGCGGTAAGCCATGAGGTTCGACGGGTGAAGCTGCTGCTGTTGCTGCTGTTGCATCGCCACCATCCACCATGCATGTATGTCCACAGAGCCCCCATAGTCATGTACCTGATGACGTGAGCAGTACCCCAGTGGCTGATGATCAAGCCATACCATAGGTAGTGACTGCTGCTGCTGCTGTGGTGGGTGGTGTACATCATATCGACTCCGCTGTGTATGGTACTGGTAAGGATGCTGTGGTCTGTGGCCCGACTGGGGTGGAGGCGGCGGCGGCCACTCACCAGAAGACATTGTACAGCTACTATACAACAGGCAACACCTGTGAAGACCTTTACGGTGGACGGGGCACCTATGCCATAGCCTCAAGATATGTCTTGGTACAATCAATTTCACCAACACGACCAAAGTAACTTATTTTGACGAATTGTGGCGTCAACTTGGCTGTTTGCGACTCCAAGTTCACTTGGGGCCGGTATGCCACAGCGCGAGCGGTGTCTATGTTGTAACCATCATGGTAATCCAAAATACTCACTCTGCTTCGCAACACTTCTTCTTGCTTCAAAAGGAAACTAAAGTTACGCAACATAGATAATTGATGCTCCTCCGCCTGTTCAATAGACCGATTTTAAATTTGAGAAACGTTGCTACAAATAATTCTGGGATTTGGAAAATCCACAGCTGGTTCTTAGAACCAGCTTTGGAAACGATCTCTTGTCTATTGAACTGGCGGCCTATCGCACTTAACTCGATATGCGCTCCAATTAGCGCGCGCCGACCAGTGTATCAGATCAGTCGTTAAGTATATGTCAACTTGAAACTTGCGTTGAGTGGTGCAAACACTGGTTTGTGGCGCACTCACTTGCGGAGCTACTTTCTTTTGGTTGTATTGTGAGTTGTACTTTGGTTTGAAGCTTTCAAGTTTCAATCGGTCTGACTCTTAGGGACCTCACCTTATCTTTGTCTACTAGTTATTGGTCAACGTGCTGAGTCAAGTCGATTGAGCTTATGCTTGCTATTGAGTTTCCTGTAAACTGGATGGACTTTAGTTACGCATGCACAGCGTAGTCGGCTGTGTTCATCGTCTTATCTTGGCGATAGGCAACATCTGGACGAGGCAGCCTGGTTGGAAACTTCTCCGTTGCGACTTGCTGCTTTCTTGTATATTTCACTGTTCTCGCTCTATTAGTGCCAATAATGGTAGATAGACCCGCCATCGACTTGCGGGTGCCGAAGGTGGTCATAAACGCTGCGAATGTGATCCACGACTACGCCCAGAACTGTCTCGGCCTGGGCGAGAAAACCTCCAACTGGAACGGTGCCAGAGAGTGCATCAAATACTTCCGTGCTTGTAATGCCGAGGTAATAACCCGTGAGTCGTTCCATTGAAGCACTGAAAGGGACAGGTAAAATTAATAGTCCAGCACGGGCTTGCCAACGACATTCCTAATGACATAAGAAGAATGTGCGACGACATACCTAAATGCGACGCTAATCCTGGCCCCAGTGACGACCTCTCTACCATCATAGCAGCGTCGATAATGGACGGGTACTACTGTATTACAACTGCGCCGAGGAACTCACATACGCAGGTACTTCGTTGACAATGATAAGTATCGGGACCATAAAGAGAACGACTCCTTGCCTGACGATATCAAACGGTGTTATTACCGCGCTTTGCGTTGAATGCTGATTAGGTCATAACAGGTTTTTGCGGACAAAGGATGCTTGCCGACACATATACTACTGCTGGATGGACGGCCGATTCATGCCCTTTTTAAATAGGGGAATGGAAGAAGCCGGTAATGTAAAGGCTCGTGTATGAAGGCGAGTATGTTGTAGGGTTCCTATCCCCTTGGTGCGCCCAAGTGCGGAGGGCTTGCAGCGTCTCAGTGGAAAAGGGAGCGTCTTCATCCAGTGAGGAGTCAGAGCCGCAGCCAGTCACATCACGGCGTCGCATTGAGAGGAGGGTAGACAGCCACGGTTGCCACAACGCGAGGTTCTCTCGTCAGTTAGATACGTCTGAAGTAGCTCCTAGTAGGCCGCTGATGTCGATGGACAAGTGGAGGGTGGTTGCTGCCACCGCAACGTTGTGGGTCGACCCGCCATCTCGTGCTAGGGGCGGTCATTGGGGTCGTTCGTACAAGGAAAAGGTTCCTAAAGGTACTATCGGCATGATTTGCCAACTCGCATTCGTTATCGCGCTGAGGACCAACGCAAGCGGACCTTCGTTGAAGTGGAAATACACTGTCGTCTAAACGGGTTCATAAGCCCCTCTATGAGATGCTAATTTTAGGGACAATCATCTCACAAGCCTCAGCCTTAATGGACTTCGGCCCACAAGTTGGCGTTGCATTTCGAACGCGGGAAGGATCCTGGGTGCACGTTTATGAAGTTGACAGAGCAGGACGGCGGCTGCCAGTGCTAGTACCTGTTAACAGCTCAGCAGCGTATCCTATTGCCGAACTGAGGCCAGCAGTGAGCTGACGCTAATTCTCTCTTGCCTACTGTTGTTTTGTTGGCACAGTGGAGTCAGTTGGTGGGGAGTCTTCCGGGTATGTTCGAACACAATGGGTAGATCCGCATATATAGCGTCTCATTCCTAGTGCTTGCTTTCACGTAGAGACTGCAAGCAAGAGTGGATAATTAGTAGGCACTTTTCCCGATCGTGTCTGGGCTGTACCCCCTTGAGGAATTGCCAGGGTTGGTTTTCCCCTGACCTACTTCTGTACTGCAATTCATGCTGTATTACAGCAGCTGTAATAGCAGCTTCAGTACATTTTGAATCAATAAGGTATATCATACATTTATATGCGTCGTGTTAGTCGGCAACTGTCAACTGGGGGCTGTATCGGTTGACCATTGGCACCTCCTTGGGCAGAATGAAAGTTCCTGAAGTTACTCGCGTTGTCGTTGTTCGACGGAATCGTGCCAGGACGAGGTTTCGGCTCGACAAATACGATTTATCTTACCAACGGAAAACCCCGAAAAGACTGCGAACGAAATTGGAAAAATCTCCTCCAAAGAGACGTATATGAAGTTTCACGTCACATGGTGAGGAAATCATTCCACATATTCCGCTTAACACTCCTCGCTTTTACAGTCGCCACTGCCAAGTTTGCATCCACGAGGGTGACAGTAGCATAACGAACGTGCCTAAGAAAGTACCACTAACTGTACCATAACGCATCGACCATACACATTCGAGTTGGGATTGGGTATCCCTCCGTACTGTCCCTGCTGGTACCTGTGAAACCATCCACCAAAGACGTGTACCACGATGTCGTCTTACTGGAGCCCATGGGTCCCTGGCGGTGCCTTGACAGGTGGCGGCGTCTGGATGTCGTAGAGCCAATGCTGGCGATACGGCTTCCACCAAAACCTGTCCTCATCCATAACATATTTTTGTAGTGCGGAAACCTCACGAGTCGTTGAGTCCCTCGCCTGCATGTGCCCGGATGGTGACGCTCTGCAAAGGCGTTAAGGGACTCGGTACCTGCTGAGGAGCCATGGCCCGGTATGGCTGCGGTCCATCACCCCCTGTGGGGCCACAGAGTAGCCCATGGCCTGTGCCATCTGAGCAGCTGCCGCCTGCATGGCAGAACTCTGGGAGTACCTTCGAGATAAGAGTCGGCACACGCCACCACCGATGCCGCTTGACTTCGCGTTATTGGCCATTTGGCGTGCCATCTCCGCCGCTCTAGTTGCCTCGGCCTCAGCCCGAGTCACCATGTGCTCGGCGACCGCTGCCCTATGCGATGCTTGAGCCAGGAGACGTTCTATGAGCTAAGGCGTCCAATGTTCTGGTGAATACAGTCCATCATCTTCCCCACATTTGTAGCTAGAGCAGCCTTCACAGCTGTTTGGTTCACAATGCGCTGAGCGCTGGCAACAGCCGAGGAAGCCTCCAAGGCAGCATCGTGCAAGAGGCGCTCCCCAGCCAGTCTCGTTAGAAAGACGTATCCTGTCCAATACGCACTGCCAAGAATTCACTCTAATGGGTAGCGTGCTACCATCAGATTTTGACTTTAGATCTCCGGAGAGCTGCTGTGCCTTATTCATTCGAGAGCCCCAAAAATGTCGCCACTTATCCGACTCGTGCATTTTCGTGAACCGTAGTGCCTGCCACTGTGCCGATGACCAACCTCGTGGAGGCAGCGGCTTGCCTTTTGGTAGGCGTTGAAAAGGTCCTGTTCTGTCTTATCGGTGCCACTGAATGCAGTGCTGTGATGCCCATGACCTCTGGTCTATGATAACAGCATGAGAATCATATGGCGTTCCTGAACTAACTGCGAAGCTAGCCTTCTTCGGCTCGTCAGCAAGATGTTGCATTGCCTTGGCGAACTCGGCCTTCCTAGCTGCATCGAGGGACTTGGTCGCAAGGGTCTGACACCTAGAGTCCCCAATCGCACACCATAGTGGCACAGATCACATGGGCCATAAGAGCCTGCTTGGTGGCTGTGTCCACCATCTTCTGAGCGAGCTTCTGACTATGCACAGCTTGCTCGGCAATTTGGTCAACCTGTACGAGGCTAGTTTCTGCGACCATGGGCTGTTCCACCCCAGACCAGATGCTGCCCGTCCTTCTGCATCTGCTCACCAATGAGGGCTGCCCATCTCATCAGCCTACTGGCATCGTGCTGCGTTTGCATCACGTAACTGACCGGCTGAGCCCGCCATCGTTCTTAGGATGAGTGCATCTACTCATGGGTCTTCTCCCGTAGAACCTCGATGTCACCAGCAGCTGAGTCGGCCTGACGACATATCGATGGTTCAAAATTTCGTATGTTCAAATTCCACCATTTTGGATGCGACGAAGGCGTGGTTCGCCCAATTTGTTGCTGCCTCGGCCGGAGGGGGAGGGAGACTGTTGGGGCGTGGTGGGTGATGCCACTCTCGACTGTAGCCTGCAAGGCGCCCTTGAGGGTATGCATATAGCAACGCCTCACCATCGTCCACCCCGTAGCCTGGGCCATTGAACCCAGGACACTTGCATTTCCATTTTCCAGATGTTCCCTTCGCCCCTTTACCAGGACGATGAGGCAGCACCTTGTGATGCTTCAAGCCGGCATGGCTCTGATGAGCTGGCTGATGGTGTGCGTGACCTATCAATATTGTCAAGCACTGCGGGTTAGATCCAGAGGGACAACGATTCTCCTTTGCTACCATGACTAGCAGTAACCGCTTCTCACTGCAGAAGCTGAGGGTCGTTAGGAAATCCACTCGGAATTGTCATAGCGTTGTCACCGATAGAGCGAGAAAAGACATGCGAGTGTTCATAGATTGATCCGATTGATCGCGATAAGGGAAGCTTCTCACCTGCGGCGTGATGATGGGCGTTGGCCTCTAGTGGGAAAGCAGTCGCTGCCAGTGGTGGATTCAAATGGGCATTCGGTAAGGCGAAAACCATCAGGAGAGCGGATCCCTCGGACAAAGTGAACACCACAGTAAGTGGTCTGGGGTCATCCACTGAATTTTATAGCTGCATGAGGGTCAACCCATTCGATCAACCATACTAGTGACCATACGCCATGGCCAAGGAGCTCCCAGCGTTTACCAGTCTTGAGTTCTACTATGCCATCAGGGCCCGTGCAATTGACCGGGCCAATGCCCCTCAACAGTACTGTGAGGCGAGCGTCCATCAGACAGCGTAACGTCCGCGGTTGTACATCATCACTCAGATGTAGCAGGGGGTTTGCGACTACTCCTTGGTCGCGACTGATCACGAAATATTCGTTGTTATAAGGTGCCCAGGATTGCAGGTCCTTCTCGAGCAAAGACCGCCAGCGCTCAGGCAGGTCAAAGGGCATCAGAGGCGGGGGCCATGATGGCTCCTGTGAGTCGAGTATGTCGAATCGAGAGTCCACCACTAACTGGAAGGGGCGGCCGCAGACCGCCAGCCAGTGATTGGAGCTCAACTGATATGCTGTCTTGCTAGTGCTGCCGCCTTGTGTCATCTTGCGTCTAGCAAACTGCACTATGAGGTTCCTATGCGGAGTCGTTCCCCTTGGCATCATCTCGTACGTGTTAAGAACACTCCTCGTCCCCGTTTCCCACTTGGCGGCGACGAAGTACCCCAGCTTCAGCTGCTTGTCCTTCAACGAAGGGTGGGGGATGGAGTCCCTGATGGCCTTGGATTTCATGCGCCACGAAAACTCATGATGGAGAGCAGTCACTTCCGTGATCTCGTTGATCTCCGATACGCTGACGTTGCCAAACAGGAAGAAACGTCGCAAGGAGAAGGCAGCTTGCCCGAATATGATTAAGAAAACCAGGAGGGCTTTTCCAGTGGATGTCGTTTTGCCGCGGCCGTCCCGAGTTTTATATGGTAGGAAGAGCAAAGTAGTGGCGAGCATATTCAGTGGGAAGAATTGGATACTCTCGAAAAGCCATAGCAGGTTAGTGACGTGGAATGGTATGAACACGCCCAGACACACATACGTGGCCACGCTTTTCCCTAATGTGACGGCTGTGAGGAGAAGAGGGCCGCCAATCAGGTCCAGGAGGAGGCCACCCCAGGCGAGCAGCTCAGCGAGCTGAAGCAGCGTCATGTGCCGCGGTACCAGCATGTGGACTAGTGGGAAATCCCAATTGTGCAACATTGTCTCTGTGATGTAGCCGTTGAGCCAGGCTTCTGAGATCTTGCTCATGCCCGCCATGAAGTAGGTCCAGCATATGAGGGAGCGAAAAGCGAAGTAGAACCAGGACGGCACCGTGTGGACCAGCAACCTTCTGAGTTCCTTATCGTCATCAGAAGAGCTCAACGGCGACTCGGGCTCTCCACTCAAGCCATGGTTAGCATCAAAACCGGTCTGCTCTTCAGAGGACCTCAACAGGGACTCGGCCGTATCCATCATCTCTGGTCCTCGCCGGCTCAGCTCAGTGACACGGCTCATGTCATCATTCAGGCCACGAGGCGAATACTCGAAGTCGGTGATAGTGAACAAGGCGAGCTCGAGGATATTAAGATAGTAGTGGTTGTTCCAGTTGGTGAAGTCGGATATTCTAAGATAGGCATATACGATGAGAAGGGGTACACTAGTCCAGCAGGAGGGCTCCAATGCGACGAAGCAGACACTCATAAAGCAACCTAACATAGGCGTGGCTGACTTCCAACAAGCCGAGGCCGTTCCCAGCCGACTGACCCACCTACGACTAGGGCAAGATCCAGACTCAATGGGGTTAAGGGAACGTCGAAAGGGAGCTCTGCAGGGGCCACCGGGCTGAAACCTGAGGAAGAACAAGTCGCGCCTGAAATATGCTACGGCATCTACCTTGTGACATGATCTCAGCGGCGTGATCAGAGAACCATAGAAGCTCTAATACGATGACAAAACCAAAGCACCTCCGATACAGCATGAACGGCCCGGCGTCGGCCCGACCGGTCAGCCAGGACGGACCAGAAGGCATCAGCGAAATGAACGAATAAAGTCAGTGCAATTGACTCGGCACAACACACCAGAAGACTTCGGAAATCGACTTATTGATTTGCATGCTCAGCAGGCCAGAGGTGGGACTCAGCGAGGTCGACATCATCCTCTTCCTGGCTTGGCTGAGTAGTCG
The DNA here is from genome assembly GCF_000006405.1 of Perkinsus marinus ATCC 50983. Lineage (NCBI taxonomy): Eukaryota > Perkinsozoa > Perkinsida > Perkinsidae > Perkinsus > Perkinsus marinus. The sequence continues at coordinate 243,600 of NW_003202922.1, forward strand.
CCTGGTTTTCCTTCGACTCCTCAGCGATGGTACTCGGCCCTGCACAGAAGGACACATACAACGTGGCGGTCCAATGTAGCAAACCTGCAGCAGCATCAACATGTTGCCGAGTTTTCCTGTCTCTGACTCGGCGATGTCTACGAGCTGACTCCACCGTAGTGTGGCGGAATAAGCTGGCCGGCGCTGGCATATCAACGAAAGCATTATAGCCACTGAATAGGAAGCTGCACATCACTACGATCGACTACGACCACTCACTTGGTGCTGCTACTGCTGCTGACTGGTAGAGCAGGGATATTGGCCAGGGCAAGAGCCGTGCCGCCGCCGCCACCAAAAGTAGCATGCAGTAGACGCCTCTCCAGACTGAACCAAAGGGCTCAATCGTCAAAGTCGCTACAGGACTATACTCAGCTATCCGTTGCTCGTATGAGACCTTCGACTCAGATGCCCGTTTTTCAATGTGGCCTTGTAGCCGGACCAGCTCCTTCAGCTTGCCGTTCGTGGTAGACACTTTAGTATCTGATCGACAATTCGACAACATCAGTTTGGCCCAAAGCTTACGGGCCTCCTTAACCTTCTGTTTGTTCTTAGCTTTGACTTTCTTAGCATACGATCGGGTACGTCGGAGCTCCTCAGCAACTGCCTGTGAATGCCGCGACATCTCCTACGGCATGGTAGATCAATGACCGCTCCAATTCACCCAAGCCCACGAGCAATTCAAGCCTGGTTTCCTGCGCCTCTCTCGCCCACTGCTCTGCATCTTGAGCCGCCTTATGCCTCTCGTATTCATCTACACCACAGAGCTGCACTCAGCATGCCACAGGACCAACCTACGTGCTCTATTGATATCCTTGAGCTCAGCCTTCAGAGCCGAGATGGACATCTCTTTCTCTTCCAGCTTCTCCACAGTATTAGTCAGCTTACCACACAGCATAAAGACAGAAACAGCGAAGCCTGAGCTACATGAGCGAGAGTCTCCCTGTGCTTCGACTGTAGCATAGCGTAGTCCCTGGCCATCTGCTCGAACTCAGCAGCCTTGTCTTCCGCAGCTCTCATCTGAGCTCTCGCTTGCTCCAATGAGCTAGCGACTATGACCGCCTGAGAAGACCATGCCCAGGCCAAAACACCCAGTGTTGGACTATCTGTTCACTTCCCTCAGGACTTTTGTCATTTATTGTAGGAATTCATATACGAATTCTGGTAGAAGTGTATAGAAACCGACAAAGGTTTCCTAGAATTTTCATATTGTCCCCGTGTAGTTGACCCTGTGCATATTTTCCCCCACGTAACGCACCTTATCCTCCTTTTCAGCCAATGCCCGTTGATTTCTATCCTCTACTGACCTCAGCGCCGCCTCGAGCTGAGATCGCCACAGTCTCTGCCTCTCCATCAGATGTGTCGCCTCACCTCGCTGATGGTCTGTTTAGCCTCCGCACACGCTGTATTCATACCAGCCAGCCGCCTGTGCAGTTCACAGACCTCCGCCTCGTGGGCCATGGTCACTCGCGCCTTATCAAAAAGACAACTCCAGCTTTGACTGCGGCATTTCCCTCCCACCGTCTCCTCATCGAACTTTCTCTGGATCTCCGAAACGCGTCGCTCCGCCTCATTCACTTGCTCAGCTGCTCTATTGACTTGTTCACAGCATTCCCGACACTTCCGATCGAGCTCCTTCTCCAAGCGACCCACGCATCCCTCTTGAGCGGAGAGTTGAGATCGGAGATCGGCCTATTGGAAGCTGATGAAGTGGCGGAATTTCGGTATCAACTTAGACATTCTAATCCACTGTGTGACCTTGGGAGATATGAACAACAAATCTCATGATGTTCGTCCTCACCCTCTGGGCGGGCGCCATCCCTTGCTTTAGGTAAGCAGTTCGGTCCTGGTTTCTCTTACCATCTCTTTTTCACTCTCTTTCCTCAACGCCTTCTTCTCCTCCTCATGAGCCCTCTTCATAGCTGTCACACTAGTCTCCAATCGTTCCTACGATAACACTAGCAGCCGTGGCTCCAATGAAGCATACAATTTCCCTTCCCCTTCTCGCGCTCTCCTCAGTGAGAGAAGCATGAGCCCGATCCGTCTTGGCCTTCTCAGCCAATGCATCTCGCGCTTCCTTCCCCCTCTGGAGAATCTCCGCCCTCTGCGCCTACCACAACACCAGTAGTAGTCTACTTAGTAGCTGTTGGCCTTGTCTCTACTACTAATAGAAACAGAGGCAACAGTCGACGCTTACCTCGATCCTAGCCTGTAAAGTCGATACCGTTTCCTCGTGCTGCTCCTTCAGTGAGGCCACCAGAGCACTTCCCTCCTGCTCCACCCAGTACGTAAGGGAACCAACCATCATTCGCCTACCTTCATTTTAGCTCCCATTTCGTAGACCTGCGCTTTCAGTTTCGGGATCGCACTGACCTGCTCTGCATACCGTCGCATCTCCAACTCTGCCTCCCTAAGCTTTCGCTGTAGCTACATGAGAAAAGTCAATAATAGTCTGCCACGGTTCTCCCTCACCGTCTCTTCCTCTTCCTTAACTTCCTCTCTCGCTTTCTTCAGTGCAGCATCGGCCTGCTCACCACAGATGAGCCATCTCATCCCAGCAGCAGCAGCCCACCTCTTGTCGCTCCATAGCATTGCGTATCTTCTCCTGGTCGAGTTCTCGTTGCAACTCCGCGCACTTCTGCCTGCTGCTGGCCAGCCTTGACTCAATCGCCGCCATCTTGCGATTGTATCTGTCATCGAAAATACGCTACCTTCGAAGTTCCTCCCAGCCCCACTCGATCTCGAGCTCCCCCGCTATCTTCAACTTCTCTGCCTCAATGTCTTCCTGTGTGGTGATCATTCTATGTAGTCGCCGCATCTGTCAGGCGGAGCGAAGCAACTTCAATAATGGCGAATAGCCACAACCCACTTCATCAGCTTGAGTCTCCAACTGAACCTTCCACTGCTCCCTCGAGCTCTTCTGGTCCTGGAACGCCCTCTCAAGCTCTCCCTGTGTTTGGCCCAGCAGCTCCTCGACCTCCGACACCCTCCCTTGCAAGGCCGAGTTTTCCGTCACCACACTGTCGTTGTAGACTCTCAACTTCTCGAGCCTGCACGTCAGTAAGCAACGATTCGATCGCACATTGCAATCTCACTTCTCTTTAAAAAGCTGAACGGTCTCCTCCGCCTCTGTCAGCTGCCTTTGTTTCAGCTCTAACTGGCCCAGCAAGTGAGCGTAAGCGTCATCATCGTCATCACCACCTTGTTCCCTATCTAGAGGCATCGACAGAGTAAAGGCTCGTATGACACTAGGAACGACCCGCAACCCTCCTGGCCTTCGAATTAACAACAAAAATCAAAGTAAGTAGAAACTGCGCACTCGGTGTTTCTGCACAACTCAACCCCATCACTTCACGGTGCTGTTGCCGACTTCTTGCTCTCTACAACAGACCAGCTCAGCGTTGGAAAGCCGCTAGGCTGCTTACCTTTAGCTGCAGAGATCTTCTCTGCCTTAGCCTCGGCCTTAGCCTCCGCCTCTGCTTCTGGTGCCTTATTAGCGATCTTGTTGTTGATGAGGTTGTGCAGGGCGACGGTGGCACGCAGTATCGATCCTGGGCCCATCAAGTTTCAATACTCATTTACCCTCGACCTACCCAAGTAAATGCACAGCATACTGTCGTTGGTCTCCACATTGAAAGAACGCATGAGCTCAACGTCCTCCTGGCTGTCACCAGGCAAGTAGTTGAATATGTTCTGACCAGTGCCGAATACCCCGAGCATGGCAGCAGCGGTTGTCTCACCTGGAGATTGTAGATGATTTGTGCATTAGGAGGCAGCTTGCCATCGATAACCTGCCCTAAGTACTGTGCAATCTCATTAATCTTCACCACGAGGGTTCTGAAAGGAGGCATTCCATCAACCACAGGAGTCGAGTCGAGAGGCGGTAGCAGTGTCGGAAAATATGCATATGGTCAACTACATGTGTTGCTGACCGTAAGGAAATTCCGAGAAAATTTGGGAGATACCCGAATTTCTATAACTAGTGAGGGAACTCCTGAGCTCAGCCTCCAACACTGATCGATAGCGGCCGAAATCATACCAAACGAGCTGCCCGAGACTTACTTCAAGGCATTCATCTTAGACTCCACTCGAGTGGCCAGAGTACTCGTGCTCTGCGTCCTGTCACAATACGCCATAAAGGGGCGGTCCTGCCTCGCTCAAGAGGAACTCACCTGATGTCTCGTAGCAGATGCTCTACACCGACCTCCTCGGCTTCAAAGGCTCCAACAACAGAAGGCAAGTGAACGAAGGTTCTACGAGTGAGAGGATCTGCAGAGGCCTAAAAACAACGATGAGTTGAAGATCAATTCTGCTGTTGTCATGGCTGTTATCACGAAGGGCTTCCTATTGAATGTTTCTATACCCTACTGGAACATCCGAATGACCAGCAAGATTGAGTTACCTCTTCAGCCGAGTAGTAGGCCTGCATGGGGAAGTCTCTGGGATCGAGATCCCCCTTCTTAGCAGCACTGCTACTATTGCCTCCAGTGACGTCCATAATGAGGAACACAGGCTCCGGACAATACCTTGTAATGAGGAATACCAACACATTCTCAACAACATCCAGATGGAGACGACAGGCTACCGTCGGAAGATCTCATTGATTGCGAGATCGCTAGGTTTAATCCTGGGCCCGCTAGAGTACCACCCCACGACCACTTCCTTCTGCGAGACCTGCAATAGAAACACATAAAAACAAATGCTCTCTCTCTACCTGCTGCTCCCATCGAAACCCATACGATGAGTCATCAATCTCACCAACAACATGCAAGAGCCGCGCCTACCTTTTTGAACATGGCATACATCTTTTCGTGATAGTTATGGTCAACAAACCACACCTGAGGGTCTCTCAGGTCCTCCTCGAAGGGCAAGGCGAAGCTGTTGGTAACATGCAGTTTACCATCCTGAAAGGAGACACTACACAACTTTCGCCACCGAAAAGGTCTACCAGCATCTGGCCCAACAGCGTGCCCACAACACGTCTCGCCGTGCCCCTAGCCGCCCTGTTGTAATGATCGACAATAGAGAGGAGCACCTGCCAGAGAAATTCCAAGTCTAAGGCCAAGTCGCGCCTTACAATGGGGTGAACGACAACAGTAGTGTTGATGCGATCGCCAGAGCTCTTGGCCAGAGTCATCTGGCTGACGTCCACCTCCGGTGCTTGTGGCTTCTTGCCAGACATATCGCTGTGAAAAGTGAACCCGACAAACTGAAACAACCAAGTGAAAAAATACGAACTCGAAAACGAGAGCCACAGTAGTATCTGCCGTGATATCAAGTATATCAAAAATGATATTTTTTCGACTTCGACTTCATTCTGAAAAAACCTCTGAATTATCGCGCGCGCCCAATACGCTCCTCGCCAAAGCCTCATCCCCTTCCTCTTCAAGGATCTCAGCAACGCTTGCTTTCCGACGGGAGTCAAAACCATCCAAAACAGAGGCCGGCAGGAAAAACGGCGGACGCAGGATTCGAACCAGGGTCCGAGCAAGCTCATCAGCGAGGTGAACATCCCCCTGCCAGATCGAGTCCGGACACTTCTTCAAAACTCCAAGTAGTCTCTCGACCTCGATTTTCCCAAGATGCACATCGTTCATGATTTTCGCGATACATCTGCGTGCTATTCTTTCTACCACCCCAGACGGAAGTTTCTCGGGCTCCCACCGAGCCAGCGTCACCTCTGGGGCGATCAATACAGTGTCCACTGGAAAGGGCGAGTCCACGAGAGCACCTTCCTCAATATGGTCAAGCAAAGCTTTTATCGATTTGGTTATCAGAATGCCCCTACGGAGGCACTGCTGTGCACAGTCAGCCCGCTCCTCACATTGGAACTTGTCGAAGACTTCAGCGAGCGCCAACAACTGCATGTTGTCCATCGACTCGTAGCGCACCTTAGCCGTCCATTGCCGCACCCTCTCGACAACCTCATTATCCTCTATACCTTCCTCCACTATGGCAGACAGAGCCCCTGTGAGGATCTGCCCACTCAGCCCAGGCCACCCAGTAGTGAGCAAATACTCGACAATTTCCCTGCAAGGCGCCACATAGCCGCCGTCAATCAGCTGCAATACCCAGGCTAACACTACAGCCGCATTGGCAACAGGCCCGCATACTCTCTCCCGTACAGAGGCAAAATCAGCCCCCCGAAAGGTCAGAAAATTATAGTCTGTCGCCTCCTCCTTGTCACTATAGATACGCCCAGCCACCGCACAGTCCTCCAGCAGCCTCTCGACGTGCGGGACCAGCGAGCTCCTGATCTCCTCACTCACAGTGGAGGATTCTCCCAAGCAGTCAGCAAGAGTAACGAAGCATTTGAAATACGCAGAGGCAGCTGAGGCCTCTGAGCCATACCGTCCCTCGAACAACAACTGCCCCTTCTCATCAACCTGAAGTTACCAATTATCGGTGACACGGTCCAAAGCAGGTGACACCTCTACACTACTAATGTTCCTCACCAAAGCCGCTACTAACGCGTCCGGACTCCCCACCAGCCGTCGCGATACACACACTGTAACAACGTCACAAGCAGCCTCCTGAGTCAAACCCATAGACCATGCAACACTATGACCAGTACTACCTGGACACTATACGAAGCCTGCAGTGCTGCTCTTAGGACCGGCACCACCTGCGCTTCATAGGCAGCCAGCCGCGGTAGACTGCTATCAGCAGCGACACTGTATTTCTGCACAACCTGGCAAGGAGGACCCCGCCGCTCGAGACGGTCTGAGGCCGGTCTTCGCTCACTACTAGATGCAGGAGCTCTAGAGAGGCCACGTATAGAGCAGTCCAATCTCTGGACGGTCCAACAGTCTTCTCATCGGCTGAATACAGCGATGTTACCTAGGAGCCACTTCCGAGCACTCCGCGCCCACTTGAATTCGCCAACATGAGTGCTAACTTCAGCACAGCTTCTGGCGAGTTCGTATCCGCTGGGTCGACCTCCACGTTGGCTACCACTACCCCCAAGAGCCGAGCGGCCAAGGCCCGGGCCCTCGGTAGGAGCACAGGTGTACGAGGATGGCTATCAGCATCATCTTCAAGAAGTACCAATGCACTACTATACATAATATCAGTAGCTCACCATATCTCGTTGTTGCTGCAACTGGACTAGAACCATCCTCCATCACTCGCCCACGCATGACCTCCACAGAAAGGGATCGTCCACGCACGTTACCACGTGGTGACACGGTCGAGCCGGGCGGTGCCGCACTGGGACTCTGAGAATTCGAGTGACGGGCCCTCAGGAGGCGACCTACCATAGCAAGACCGCCCAAAACGACCAAGGCCGTCTCCATAGACTCCCTCGGCTGCACATGGCCCATGACTTTCACCAGCCGCTCTATCTCCTCACAGAGGCCCTCCTCCCCCCTCACGGCACTACTACTATACAATTTGACAAGTGCTGGGCCCCATTCGACCGCTCCCACCGGGATGGACTTCTCAGCTAGCTGCAACAGGCAAGCAACTGCTTGCCTTCGAGAACCGTAATATCCCGACTGTATCATCTTCCGGCACAGCCGCCTGGGTGTCTCAGGATTGGTCTCAATGCACGCCGCAGAGTACCCTAGCAAATGAATGGAGACGGCCTCAGACTCACGACCAGCCATCAGCTCGAGAGCCCGCATCAACGTCATAGACAGGGCCGTAGGAGGGCCCCTTCTGCATGTCTCAAGAACCCGCCCGAGCTGCTCCCAGGCCGCCCGAGAGTCCCAAGACTCTTCCACCATGTGGGCCACAGACAGACCCAACGCCCTCGACCCTCCGTGGCGTAGCGCCGATAACACAGCGAATCGTAACCCAGGTTTAGTACTGTAGGCCAGCTGCGACTCCGAACGACTAAACTCCTCCCACACATCCACAACATCCGTGAGGGCATCCACTGCTCGACAGCAGTTCACGATGATTTCATCACGACACTCTGTAGTATCCACTATTTTCTGGACCAAGGCACGGACCCTCTCAGGGAAGGTGGGGGCTACTGTCACCAACAGCCTCAACAAGGCATTCAACCTAGACACATCCAGAGGCTTCAGCAGGGCTACCTCTATCAGCGTCATCATCTCCTCCGAGCATGCAATCTTATCCTCGCCCTGCACATGTTCGGCCACTCTCACTAGCGTCCTCAACAGTACCACTGCGCGCAGGTCGTTCGGGATCACGACTTGAGTCCCTTCCTGGACTCCCGAAAAGTCTACTACAGGAAGGCCATCCCTCACAGACCTGACCATCCTCTCAATCGTCTCCAACCGTTTTTCACTTGATACCACACCAGCCGCAAGAGCGTCCGAAATCGACCGCAGCAGCCCACAGGCCTCCTTAACTTCATCACTCGCTCTCTCCATTATGGTCAACACAGCCCCACTAGTTACCCAATCACTCGGTGGGACCCCAAGGGGCTCTTCCAGCTCCCCTAGTGGCAACGACCCCCCATGCGACGGTACTACTCTACCTCCCACGTCCTCCAGCAGGCCCTCCACTACTGCCCCCACTTGCCCACTGTCAAGCACTTCCTCCTTCTCTATGACCTTCCGCAAGGCCTCGCAACAGCAGCATTTGATTTCGCCCAGTAGCCTCAGCCCAGTGTCAGCCCTGCGGACATCAGGCCCCGTCGGGCCATGCAGGAAGACCCTCAACCTGTCGGGTATGCCCCGGTCAGCTAAACTCCGTATTAACCTCGGCTGTGGGTCGCTGATAGGCGTCAGCGGGCTCGGCAGGAACTTCAGCAAATTCAGAATTTCGATCAAAAACTCCACTGCTTTCGCTGCCGCCTCCTTCGCCGTTTCAGATGGTTTATCGTCACTGCTCATCACGCTCAGAACAAGAGCCACAACCCGTTGGCCCACCAGCAGGATGACCAAGCGGTCGTTCAAGTGCAGATCCGCAGTAGAGTCAACCTGCCAACACACAGGAGAGGGGCAATAGGAACCCTTACAAGTACCTCGTCAGCATCACCAAGAGCTGCCGTTGATATGATCCAGCTCTGGAGTTCCGAGATAGCCGCCGACCCCAACAGACCATCTAGTATGCCCAGTAGCTGCTGCAGGCTCGGAAGGAGGACCCATCGGGCCCGATCAAACGGGGTGTTGAGGCAGCCTGAAGGACCCTAACCCCACCGTCATGCGCCTCTGCTCACCTTCCACGAGTGTGAGAGCACAGGCGGCCCTAGGCAGTTCACTAGAGTCCACACCTCCCTCAAGCCACCCTAATGCAGTCTTGAACACCGTCTCCACTACACTTAAAGGGGCCGACGAGACCAGAGCGCCCACTAGTTGACATAACCTGGCCGAAATGACGAAGACTAGGTCAACCCATTGCACTGTTGGAGGAATATATGCTCGCTCTCTTCAGCTGAGCTCGGTTTGAGTCCAGTCCGGGTAGAAGTGTACAGAAACCCACAATAATTTCCCCAAATTTTCTCAGAATTGTCCCCAACACATGTGGTCGACCATGTGCATACTTTCCAACATTGACCCAGTGAAGGGAGTCCCAACATCCGTCCACCCTGGTACTTTCAATACGATCAATCCCACACTATGAAATCCTATACTACCCAAAACGCTTCCTCCACTCAGTGCCACTATCTCCTCCTCCTCCTTCCCTAAGCCTGCCCACTACCCTTGTCGTAAAGGACGGATCACAGCGCACCACATCGAGCACCTGAGCTGGTCCCCGTCCCCCTACCAACCCTAGTTCCCACCGGCCCTACAGCCATCAGCGCCCTGCTAGCAGCCTCCCCAGTGACACCAGCCTCATCAACTGCATACGCCAAGAGCAGTTCAGTCACCTCACCCCAGTCCTGGTCGAAGTAGACCCCCGGAACCCCTCCTGCCCTAACACACACTTCCACTAGCTTTAGTGTTATCAGCCTCTGGAAGGTAGTCCTAGGGGCCTGAACACAGCCAGAAGATCTGCATAGTCAAAATAAACTCCCCAGTGTACCCCTTGGTCGCGCAAGTCCTCTATAAGAAAGTCGAAGACTTCCCCAGCTAGACCCAGTTCACTTGCCCGCCATACCAATGAACAACAGCACTTCCCAAAGACTTCAGCATCACCACCGATGCCGTCCACTATTCCCACTATAGACGGGTCCCCAGGAACCTCCAGAAGTGTCCTTAGGACCTCCAGGGGCCTCATAGGGCTGCCCTCGTCTAACCCACAGCGCGCCATAGCGACCATCACAGCCGCGTTGTTGCTGTTGCCTCCCGACTTCAACTTTTTACGCAGACTATCCAAACTACTGACCTTCTTGCACAGTACGCCAGCACAAGCAATACTAGACTCGAGGTCAGCCACTGAGAGTGGCGCCTTAATAAGGGTGTTCACAATCATCGATCGTATGCCATCCGATAGGGCGTGCGGGAGCAGCGCTAAACAGCGGAACAAGGCGGTGCGAACCTGAGGCATTCCTCGTGCAACAATCGAGGCCCAATATGCACGTGGTCAACTCGAGGGAATTTTTGGGGGAGTTATTGTTGCTATCTGTACATTTCTATACTAAGCCGTATATGAACTCCTATAATTAGTGAGGAAACTCCCGAGCTCAGCTGAGGAAAGCGACCACTTATTCTTCCAACACTGCCAAGGCCCCGCTGACCTCAACACTGGTCTCCTTTTCCGGGAGGTGGTTGACGATACAGTATCGGGCGTCGTCCACTGCACTCGGTTGGTCGTTGAGGAACCCACTACCTGCAGCCGGATCGACCCTAGCAGCTGCAAGGGGCAAATCACTTAGGAGCCTTTCCAGCTGACGAGCGGCGTTCTTCCGGCACTCCACGTGGACCCACACCGACTGCCGACCATAGCGGTTAAATTGGCGACGAATCACTTCAATGATATCACGTCGAACAGCCTTGGTCATGGGCAGCCCCACTAAGAGGTCATCAAAGCTGAGAGTAAAAGCAACAGCGCTCTACCTGTGGTCAAGTCCACTGCGGCTTTCAGCGCCGACATTCGCCTTAGGACCGCCATAGCCCCTTCGCCCTCTTTCTGAGGGGCCTGGGCAGCATCTAGAAGTGATACACAAGCCGCCTCCAACTCCAATGCGCCCCCTGCACTCAGGGAATCTCTTCGAAACCTGAACAACGACACAGTGCCGCTGCTGACGCCCGAAGCGTTAAGCATGCACCTCCCACCACCACATGGAAATCAGTAGCGAAATAGGAAGCAGCATTGACTCCACTGGCTCACGAGGAGCCTATGAGTGGACCTACGAGGCTTTCAGTGCCGCCGCCGCGAGAGTGTCCACTGCATAGCTCCTCCGTAACGTCCTCTCGCCCATGGTAGAGGTCAACAAGTGCAAGCACAACTGTCGGAGTTGGACCAAAGACGACGATTCAATCTATTCCAAATCTTTTGCATCGCTCCGCTAAGAAGATCTCCACCTCATTCCAATACGAGAACAACATTATCTCTTCCAGTTCACGGAGCAGATGGCACAGCCTCACAGGTGCAGGACCCACGACTCCTGCCGCCGCCGCCGATGACGTCGAGCCGGCTCTAGTTCGACCCTAAGGCCCACAGTCCACCCCAGTGTGGGAAAATATGCACATGGTCAACTACATTCGAGAGGAAACTCTGATAAAATTTCGGTAAATTCTCATTTCATCCGAATTCGTATGTAAACTCCTAATAATAAATAAGTAAACTCGTAAAATCAGTTGAGGTAAGCGAACATGAATTCCAATACTGCCCCCCCCCAACCCCCACTTACCCCCCTCATCGCCGCCGCCGCCGCAGCCCCCCTCTCCCCAACCAGCGACGCCAACAGTGTTATCCGGTCTTCCAGCGAAGCGCTAGCTAAGGAGGCAATGATCGAAGCCAAGCCGTCCAAAACTGAGTACCCTCCAGTTTGCTCTCGGCTCTCTCAGTCCGCCTCATGCTGTCCTCGACCATGGACTGAACAAGACCCTCCGATGCATCACTCACGTAGCCCTCCTCAGCTTCATTTCCTAATGCGGCGGCGCTGTCACTATGGACACCCTCCACAGCCATTCAAAACAAGAGCTGGATTGAATGGTCCGACAAATTCCACAATGGTAGATTGTCATCGCCTTCATTCAAACGACCCGGGTTCAATCCCCGCCACCCACTATTCTCCATACTCAACACAACGCCGTTAACCACAGCTATCAGGAGAGCACGGACAACTGATCTTTCTTAAGAAAGTAGTCATCACCAGCAGACCACCGCCCCAACAATAAAGGCCTCCACCACAGCGACAACATCTCCTCATTTTTCGTTGCAGAGACAATTTCGATAAAGAACTCGTTACCACGCCACTACAAAATGATCAGTTGTCCACCACCTGGTGATCGCCACAACAGCTAGCTGCTCATAGTGGAGCCTCCCCCCCACTCCACGATTAACATAGGAAGGAACATAGCAATGACAATGATAGCTTCGTACAAGGTTATGAGGAATGTTAGAGTTTACGTGAATCTTGCATACGAACCATAGCATAGTCGTATTCGGAAAATCATATCAACACTGAGAAAATACATACAGCTCCTCACGAGGCTCTATACAAGGTAGTATGGCACCTCTTCCGGTGCTCTAGCAGTGGTCATTCTCTGTCGGAGGTGGGAGGCCCCATATACAGATTCGGTCAATGCAGCAGCCTCAGTGGTATTCATATAAACAAACTCCTCAGCTGTCCCCACTGCCGGGGCCTCCGTCAGCCCCTCAGCCAGCGGGTAAACTGTCGTAGTCGACACCGGATCGGCCATGGGACCATGGACCAGCTCATTGAGTATTATAAGGAGTGATGCTATCGCGAAGATGACGAACCTACAACAATACGGCTTGTTCCACCTCCATCAGCGCGTACTGTATATGTTCGTCGCACGCACAGTTCTATTTAACAGTTAATGACAAGGAAAGTATTAATTTCCCTATTCGACCACCACCGCCTACTTCATGTCCCTAGTTGCGAATATAACTCTTTCACTCGCAAATTTGGTGGTCCCGAGCGCCAAATACATTCCTCAGAGGTATTAATAATATGACTACACACGGGTGAAAAAATTTCTCAAGTAGGAATGGCCGCAGCAAGGCGTTTGAGCCTTAATACGGAATGAATATCGCTTAGTTCGACTCTGAAATCAGTTTCATTTCAGGGAGGATCTCGATGGAGATATTGAATTCTCAAAAACCAACGTTCTATCTAATTACGACCGGCCCACTGAAAGACTTCACTACCTCAGAGGGAGGCCGAAAATAGTGCCACGACTCCCACGATGACGCGGTGTGGTCTTCAGCCCCCCGTCGACCTTGGTGCTAGTGACACCAGTGGTGACACGGTGACAGTCGACCAGCCCATCTATGCGGGTAACCTATCCGAAACAATACTACTAAGGAGCCACTCTCCGACCGTTCCCCTTACACTTCTCCTACGTGGCATGCGCCTCCGACTACCATCCTCTGCACTCTTCATCTCCTCCTCACTTCTGAATACACCGACCAATTGAACCCTCAATCTCACAACAGTTACGAAAGACTCACTCGAAATGCCGCGCTGACCTTCGTGCTGACCAACCTACACTACCCTTAGTTCGACATGCAGCCGTGCCTGATAACTAACCACTACGTGACGCCTTCCTCAGACCGCGTACTCGGTGACGGTGGCTCCGAATCGTCAGTAGAGCACGCATCAGATGCTCGCCAGCTGGGGAGGTACCCATACTCTCGGCAAAGCCCATCGCGCACGCCCCATATCCTCTCGGGTGCTTCCTAAAACAATGATGGAGTAGCTCATACAAGGCACGATCAAAACACTCAGAAATTTCACACGACACGAATTGGACCCCGCTGAGTCAATAAGGCAAGCCTCCACATTTTCCCAGTCCTCAGCAACACGACCTAGGGATAACTTTTTCAGGCGAATTCGAATGCCTCGCCTTTCGGGTAAACCACGGAGAGCTTGAACGAGGAGTGTTTAACGGTGCGATAGTAATATTGTAGGTGTAGAAATTCTATCGGCATCCACATACCAACTTTCAATCCAAACTTATACCACACCAAATGTTGTCATAAACTATGGCAGACACCAACGAGCCGTGTTAAGAGGCCTTACCACGCCCTCCCATCACGACCCCAGGGAAATTTTGAAAATACATTTCTACCCAAATTCGTATCTAAGCTCTCAAAACTAGTGAGAGAACTCCCGAGCTCGGGTGAGAAAAGCGAACATATATCTGACCACTCCATTACCCATTGTAGAAAATCGTCCTTATCGCGCGGCAGCGCTGCCAGTTTTGCCGAACTCAACGTACCAGCGACAGATATCGCCTTTAGCAAAGCGCTGTAGTTAACCTCGGCAAAATCATACCTACCAGTTGCAATCAAAGGAGGCGAATTAAAACTAAAACGATAACACTTTATTCACTTGCCTTACATAGTAGCTTCAACGATATTCCCAGCCTCCCTGCACTCTTCCGGCCACACCTCGGGACTATCATCCAACACCACAAACCACCGCCGCCGCAGCTCTTCCGTACCAACTGCTGAGTCCGCGTTGATTATCTAATCAAAACAGCTCAGCCGAGGCAACTGGTCGCAGAAAAAACTACAAAGTCGGGATCTTTCTCCAAGGGCGTCATATTAGAAGGCTCATCCTCCCTAGACACGAGTCGGCCCTGAGGAACTCCAATCCTTCACCCACGAATAGCCGCTTACTAACCTTGATGAGCTCTCCGGAGGGATCTAACATTTTTTTGATAACTTCCATATATCGTCGACTGCCCTTAGTGTATATCGATAATACCACCCCGCAGCCAGTTTTGGAAACCTGAACGAAACGCTGCTGATGAGAAGCGCGTATTACGAGGGTTACATATATGTTACTATAGGACTTTCACCCGTGATATGAAAAACACTTCACATTTCAGCTCGCGAAAAACGCATGTGAGCAGTGAATAACATGGCGAATAGGTGATATGGAGTGATTCGTCCAGCGTAGTTCGCAAAGTGTTTTTTCAATTGAGTTCATATCGCGAATATCGTCTTTTTCACATGGAGTATAACACCACTTCACGTAAAACGGGTGAAACTCCATCGTAAGAACTATTGTTATTGCCAATCATATTGATACACATTGGAGTTTCATCCGTTCTACGCGAAGTGACGTAAAACTCGATGAAAAACGCGATATTCGCGGTGATATGCAGTAGTCGTGAAATATGTTTTTCACTAGTGTTTTCGTATCAGAGGTGAAACTCCATTTAACATAGGATAAATAGTAATATTAGTTTAAACCATTCATCCTTACCAGCTCCCTTATAAACGCTCTTGCATGCGGACGTATTTTCGTCAGCACCTTGACGTCGCTAATTACACATAGATATAACTCCGGTAGACCCTCCCTGAGACAAGGCAGTGAGCACCACCCGATAGAGCCTTACTACTCATCTTTATAGACCTCTTGCAGAATGGGAGTGACACTCTCAGACTGCGATGGATCAGCCTTGCCGATCTCGTAGCTGTTCACCATAGTCCGATCGAGATCTAAGATGACGTCGAGCCGATGCCGCTGAGCTGTGTGCTTTCCGGAGCCTGCGGGAGGGCGAGATTATCTTCCAGAGATGTAAAGGCAAGCACTACCCCTTCCCTCCATCACACTTGGACAACCGGTAGAGGCCTCAGAGTCGGAGGCGACATCTGTTGAAGCTGTTCGTCGTGACTCGGAACGCGGCCTTCCACGCCAACCTAAAAAGGCACTCAGTTGGACCTATTCTGCATCTTGCCAGGTTGAACCTTGAGATACTCTCCAACAGTGCGGGGAAATATGCACATGGTCAACTACATGTGTTAGTAACAATGAGAAAATTTTCGGGAAATTATTCCTGTTTTCTGCAAACTTCTACCCGATTCCGTATAGACTTGTAAAATTGATGAGAAAATTCCTGAGCTCAGCTGAGGAAACCGATCATATATTCCAACACTGCCCCGCTCCAACCCCGCTTGTTAGGGTAATATACAAAATGCAAGGAAGACAAGTTAAAGTTACGAAACCGAAGGGTTAAACCCGAGACCCCACCCGAAACCCGACAAGGCAACCAGAAACCCGAACTGTTAAAAGCGAGCGACAGACCTCCTTGGATTTTGTAATTTACCTCCGCTTACTACCTGTCAAATCTACATGCTCCTTCTGCTCGTCACCGCTTTCCGCATGCATCGCATAGCGTCCTTCACGACGCAACGCGTTATAAACTTCGGGAATCTCCAGCGTATCGTGGGCCCAGCCATGAACCGGCAGGCATTGCCTGTCTGGTGACAGGCCTTCCGATACGACCATTGATCGGTCTTTATACATACACTTGTAAAATAAACTAGCAGAACCCGTCGCTTCGCTCCGGGGTTCTCTAGCTCGCTGACGCTCGGGGGTGTAAGCGATATGTTAAGATACACCAGTTAAATTATGTCCTTGTTGCACTGAATCGAGAACGTAGACCTATGCGTCCTTGGAAGTCTCAGGTTGAGATGAAAAGATCAATCTTATACGGAGCGTGCCACTTTTTCAAGCAAGTCACGAGATTTTCGATTTCTTTTCCAACAAAGACAGTTCCCTCTGAAATTGTAGCAATCGATACCCAGTCACATAGCGGATACCGTATTAAGAGGAATACGTGATACTCGTAACCATAACGGTTAAACCGTTCCATAGATATTCAGACAAGCGCCCATTCTGACCGCTTTCAACCGTGCCAGTTTCTTACGCAACAATCACCGTACTATGCCACGCTCCTTATTCATCCTCAAGCTAACACTCTCGGAGTAACTTGAGAACACGATTCTGTTAGCGGATCGTATGATAGCAAGGACACAACACAGAGCCGCTCAGGGCGGCCCGCTCTGGAGCACAATCTAATCATTAGATGTTACTAACATCATGTTAGTGTGGATGATATGAGATAGTAGCTAGCACATGGTGATTCACATGCGACTGTATGCTATACTGAGCTCTGTCCAGTCATATGAACACACGATACAACAGAGTCGTCGAAAACTCAGCTTGATAGTACACTGCATTGAATAGATTGAAGCGAGTCGGGCAAACGATGATGGACTTAAGTACTTAATCGGGTAGTAGCAAGTCGAACTCCGGATACGAACTTCATAAACCTGATGGGTCTCCATGAATTGCAGATCAAGATAGCGAATCATTCCCTCATGCAGGTTCTACTGTATATCCATGTTGAGGTTAGTCTTTAAACTTATCTGACTTAGAGTCTCCAAGTTAGAGAACCCGTCGCTTCGCTCCAGAACTCTCAAGCTCGTTTTTGCTCAGAGTAGAAGCAGACAGTAAGTGGAACCCTAAGGCCTATATCACAAGAAACGCTCCTTAAGGTGCACCTTTAATTTAGGAGCAAGGGACAAGGAGACTTACACCTTACGCGAAGTGCTTTCACTATAGTTGCACCTCGTGCTCCGTACTGAGGTCCGCGAGGTGCATCTTCAGCTTAAGAGTATAGAGTATACCGGCGCGTATGAAAACGTCGACGCAGTGCTCCGATGAAGCTCAAAAATAAGGTAATGGCCATTGAGTACAGCAAACTCAAAAACACTACCACCATCAACTCGCTCGAGAATAATCGGTCATCACCGTAAAACGCTAAAGCGCCAAGTCGAATATGCAATTGCAAGTCTAATTGCTTGAGCAGGGACAGAACATCCGCGTACGAGTGTCTCGCCGCGACACGCGTGGTCTGGCGGTAAAGAGCGAAGCGAACAACCGAGAATGGTAAGGCCGGTGCGATAAAGTGCCATAATGTACCACCGGAGCAGTTTCACGGCGCCAAGGAGGGGGCTTGAAATATCTCCTATGGAATCGCTTTACGTGGGGAGACTCTCCCTGCTCCTTGTAGGGTAAGGACTCCCTACTAAGGAGCCTTACGGTGAGGAGCCTAGTGACACCTTACCTCACTCCTACCCCGCAAATCGTGAGAATGTAAAAGTGCCTTGCAACGAAACCGTAAGCTACCTCACAATTTTTGCTCCTTATGAGGGCTTGTGAAATAGCCTCCTAACGATGCGGGAAAATTATAACGTTGTGTGTGTTCTCCTGAAGATCGGGAGTTAGGATCTGATGCGAGAGATATAGTGGCAGCAAGTAGTCTATTACAAAGAATTTCGTAAAACGATAAGGGACTACTTAAATAGGACTTTCATACTGCAGCGAGCATTCGCTGTAGAGCACACGTTGACTGGAGAGTATATTGCGTGTGTGTGACATAAGAAGCGAGCAATGGAAACAGGTTTGTAAGAATTCCTGGAAGGTATTGAAATTGCTATACTCCTACTGGGGTGCTAATCGTCTTTGAAACATCCCTTGTATCCCAAAGCCATAAGGTCCAGCAGGTAATGGACCTTAGCCGGTAGCTTAGCCACCTTAGCCGGCTACCTGCGGCTAGCTTAGCAGGTAGCCGAGACACAGATATGGACTGCGACTTCACGAGAGAGTACCGAATCACATGATGAACATTTCACAATCATACGACCAAGAGAGTGAGGTTAAATATCTTCATTGAGGTAGAAAAATCGTCAATCGCACTAACGGTTGCAAGTGAACAGTATCGGCTTAGGGGTGAAACAGACGTATTATTCGAATCGAATAATTCGATGGATTTTACTACCCTCTCTTCTATTACCAATTGGTCTTGTGTTGTCAAGTGTTGACTGCCACTTGTAACCCACGCATATGGGAGGTTTGATTATATCGATTCCGCGAATGACACACTCGGAATGAGGATCGTTGGGTGACAGTGTGGGTTGTATCATCCAAATCAGATGCATCACTATGTAGCAAATGATCATAAATTACATCGGCTGTAGCACGATTAGCGGCAATGTCTCGGGAGTGAAGAGTAGTTTTTGCGGATACCTAAGAATGGTGCATGACTGGAAGCGGCACATGATCGACATCAGTAAGAGTCGGTGATAAGAATGAGTGAACCCTCACAAACGGATCGGCTGATGATCTGGAGGTACAACAGAGTCGTTGGACGTTCGTCACCACGTCGTTAGTATCGAATGGTAGGGTGATGATGCAGTTGGTGATGTCAAAAAGGAGCGTTATTATGTAGAAAAGAGTGGCATGTGTAGATGCAAGTATCTCAGCAGTATCACGATCAGTATTAAACTCTTGAGGGTGAAAGTTGAACACTACGTCATGAATACCAACGGATGAACGTAGATTGTAGGACGACCAAGTCGTTCGTAATGCCTACAATACAGGTGTTATCAAGTAAAGAAGGATAACATATGTAGATGTAAGTGCTACAGCAGTAAAACGACGAAACATAAAGTATTGCAGGCGCGAAGTACTCCGTATGGAAACCTCAGTGAATTGCATAGTTAGAAGCGGTCAAAGCTTGACATGTATAAACCCTACCAACACATCTGTTGGCAGTGGGAGAGAGGCGGTGGAGTTTTGAGAGAGGGTGACGTGACATAAAATATAGAAATTATACTTCACACCACAGACTGTGGACAGTGAATGTCGTGAATTTTTGGCACAGTGTACATCGGCGCATGTTCAATGTGGTAGAAATCTCCATGAAAACTGAACGTGCTAGTGAGAAAAAAGCGTATGACACAAAGCTATCGTATGGTAAAAGATTAATAAGTGTTTAGTAGGTATTAAGGGTGTAAAGCTGATCAGATAGACAAAAGGCATTATTCTTGTTGTGAATAAATTCCTGTAACGTTTTAACACAATGTACATCGGCGCATATCTATTAGGGTCGATCTTACAAATACGGCCACAGTAAGTGATACGGAAAAGGCAGTTCTTGATAGAGTGGAAGTGTACCAAGTATACGGCGAACATGATATATGTAGGGGTGTTGACAGTGAGACACAATTTGGAAGGAACCGAAAGCAGGCACGGAAACGATTGTGAATTAATTACTCGGAGCAAATTTTTGTGACGGTTTAACACATCTAAATCGTTTTGATCGATCACGCTATGCAAGAGATACTGTGAATCATAGGGAGCTTCATCGCACGACAAATGTAGTACTGGATAGTCTCAGTGGCATGTAAGGTATCCAGAGAAAGTCAGACGCGGATATGACAAATCAAGAACGGAGTCAACTTTTTGACGCACGATTTGTTTACTCCTATTAGTATATAGTAGAGATTTTTGTTCAATAACGAATCTCATCAACCTTGAGAAAATGCGAGAGTCCAAGTTTTCAAGATTGATACCTTCACAGTGTTCCTTCTTAGAGGAAAGTCATAGTTGACTAAGCACTCAACAAGGTGCCGAAGTGATGAAAGCCGTTAAGCTTCTTATGAAGACTGAGCTACGTTCGTACGCAAGCTCAATGAGCGGAGCGAAGTGACTTTCTTTCCATAAAATGGAACAACAGTGGGAAAGTGCTTAGATGCAAATGAGTTAATTCACAGTATTAGTTTTTATAAAATCTATGACGTCCTCTATTGCTACATATCAGTCCGCAACGAAGGCGTTTTCTACGCACGATGGAGCCGACGAAATCATCGAGAAACTGAACAGAATTCTCGACAATGTTAACGAGAAGGTCACTGGTCCGGCGTATGGCGGGCCGACTCGACTACTCCCCACCCTTTATCTTGGTAAGCACCTCGGTCGACGTGTGAAAACAACCGATCGATCGGCCTCAGGTAACGAGATGCAAGCTCGTAATACCACTCGTCTGAGAACTCTTGGTATCACTCACATCATCAACATGGCCAGCAGCTACATCACCACTGACCAGAAGTATTACGGCTCCGACTTCGCCTATTTGGGCATCCCTTGCGAGGACACCGACAACTACGATATCATTTCTGCCTTCGACAAGTGCAAAAAGCATTATTATGACGCCAAACGCAGCGGCGGAGCGGCACTTGTACACTGTGTGATGGGAATCAACAGGAGCGGGTGAATCCCCACAGCTGAGCGTCCTCACGAAAGCGTTCACTTTCAGGTTCTGCGCCATTGCTTTGGTAGCTCTGGACATGAACGTCGACATTCTGCAAGCAGCATCCTATGTTCATGATCGTCGCGAGTTCCTCCTATCTAATCGCGGTTTCCGTCGGCAGCTGGTGCAGTGGGCCGCCAGAGAAGGAAAACTGCCCCAGTGATGATTTTTAGTGACGATTTCCGGCAGCTGGTACTCCTTTTTAATCCGGTATTTATATTGTATAGGCATTTTTTATTTGACTTGTGCTCCCTGTTCGTCATCATGTGGCATCATGTTGGGTTTGAAGTGGAGCTAGCTTCGTCACGAACGACCAACCCGAACCTTGATAGCAGCTAAGTACGCAGCGCATAATACAACCCTTCGGATAAGGTGTGTGAGAGAGTTATGACTTCGAACCGCAGATATGAATCTTTTCACTGCTGTTGACAGCTATAAGTGGCTTCCTTATTAGATTTGTATCAATGAGCATCTCGTCAGTAGTAGAAATGGAACACACCCTCAGGAGTCTGCGAACTTTCCACGAGCTTTTGAGGTAAACTGACTTTTGGTTTAAATGTTCTCTAGGTGCCTATCATCCTTGCGCAAGCCACAAACGTTCTTTCCCGGCCGCTTTCTGTCTCTTCGGGCCACATTTCACGCTGGATGACAATTCGGGTTTCTGGTTTCGGTGAGATCAGTTCGGCCTTGGATAACAACTGAGATCAAGGTGTTTGTCGCGAACCGTTCCAATGTCCGCTGACTTTTCGGGGGGAAAAATAATGCCGAACTTGTCGCCAATCTCGTCGAGCAGTTCATCAACATCATCGACGAGTTGATTATGATGACTTGCGGGAGTGAAATGATCACAGTAAGCCATCAACAGCAGTCCTTCGACATAACAGCCTTCGCTTGGATAACAGTTCGAGTTTTGGGTTGTCCTGTCTGGTTTCGGGTTTCTCTCTCCGTTCTTACCCGCGGTCCTTTTTCTGGGGACTCCTCTGTGAGATTTTCGTGACCGTCAAGATCCATTTGTGCCCTGCAAAGGAAATTTAGGACTAGCACTAAGTTTTTGACAGTCGACTAATACCAATCGAACTCATAATGCCTAAAAAAGCGAGGAGGTGTAGTGCACTTGAAGACCATCAGAACTAGATCAACGCAACAGAGGGTGTGGTCGGGACTGGGAGCTAAAACGCTCAATACAGCGAACCAAATGTACAGTTGAGCTACGCTGACCATATTAGAATTGATGCATGACGTGCTTGCCGTGCGCAAGATGGATGTTGCAAGATAATGGTAACAAAAATACTACGTTATCGTCTAATATCAAAACAATCGCAGAACGACCCTGCTGAGGGCCATCGAGGGGAGCAGTCGGGCGGGTGAATAGAAAGTAAAGCTTCCGTTGCTACACCCGCATCCAACTCGCCCACTGGAACACCGAGCTGCGCAGCTCGCTGCAGCAGAATTTTATTGGCCAGTACGTCAATTTTGGACTGACTCGCCCTATGACATACCGCATCGAAGGCCATATGGTCCTCGTTGGCTACCTCATCGAAAGTATCATGATCAAGGTGGCATTTCACTCTTTTACCTCTGTAGATGCATCCTTCCCCACGACGCCACATTGGCACCAAGCCGAAATAATCTGGCCATGAACACCAGTCGCACCACTCATTATACTCCTCGTTGTCACCAGTGTTCAACTGGCCGTCAACTTCAGAGCACAAGTCGGGGCGTCTCCTACAGTAATCTACCATAGGCTGCGACGACGGTCCGTATCCATCCTCGATCGACCGAGGCAACAGCGACCCTCCGTACACTTTCGCAACAGCTTTGTGCAACAGAGAAATAACAGGCTCTTCGCGAAGACGGCCAAATACATTCCACAGCTTGCGGGGGTAATAGAGAACGTTCAGATAGGCGGCCCCAACGGAAAATTGGACATCCTGATAGACGCTCAGCAGCCGTTCAGGGTCGCCCATTTTCATGAACTCACCGAGATTGATAACAACGCCACCTGGTCGAAGTAGATGCGCCCTGGTCATGCCAGTGCCAACACTGCTAACATAAATGTCAGACTGGGAGAATACCTTCAGCTGCTCACGAAAGGAGTACTGCTCCCACCGTATGAACGATATGGTGCAGTTCAACGTTTTTGGCGAGTTCAACGCAATCCTCTCGAACATCACTCGATCGCCTTCAGTAAACCTTTTATTATCAATGATAACCCCACGACATTCTTTCGCGCGTTCGAGTCGGTCAGAGAGATGCGGAGTGGCCAATTTGTATTGTCTCAGCAGCCGAGCCGAAAAAAGATAAAGGGCATTTTCAAAGGTGTAGGAGCCGGGTAAAGTGGCATCAGTCTTGAAGCTCCTATGGGCCATCCGTCTCGACCCTATGACGAGCTTCTCAAATCGGTAAACGGAGCTTCTGAGCTCGTTGAGCCTGCTATACTGACCTCCACCGAAAATGGGGGCAAGCTCGTCAATCAAGTAACGCTGTCCACCCGGCCCATCATCTAATCTTAGGACAATATTGAATGGTGTGGTACCATAACCAAATCGGATGAGGGATACATATAAGGGGTACAGACCGTCATAAAGGAGATGGCCGTGATTGTGAGGGTATAATGAGTAGCCGTAAGCTGTTACACCAGCCATGATAGTGAGCGGCCTTGAAGACCATGAATTCCGTAGCCAATCTTCAGCTTCTACTGCAGTGGGGAAATAAAGCACTGTAGGCGTGAATGTTGATCCTTTAAAGTAGTCTGAGCAGTTCGACATGAGCAGTCTGATGCCACTGATATCACCCCTGACACCATCGAGTGGGCCGGCCACCAGCTGCTCGTTGCCAACATCAATACTCACAGGTTTCTGCTTGTACGCTGCTGACCTTATTCGCCCGGTCAGCCTCGTCCTCGATGGCAAGAGAATAACAAATTGCTCTTCAGAGGTAAAGTAATACATATTTTCAACTAGACAACTTCTATTCACCTTATGACCAGTGCATTGTATTCGCGACCACAGATCCTTTTCCCTCACTGAAACCTCCGGAAAAAGGAAGTCCACTGTAGCAGGTCTGCCATTCTGCTCGTCCACAAGGGCGGCGCCCCAACGAGGTACTCGGAAAAGCGGAGTCGGATCAACGGACACTCCCATACCGTTTGGACTCTCCTGGCGCACAGACTGCGAATCTAAGTGCAGTATATTCCTCTGCAAGTCATGCGGGCTGATCTGGGAAGCCTCTAGCACAGTAGTGACGATAAGTGAGAGAAGACACATAGCAGATAGTAGTAAGTATTTCCAATCAGCATCAGCGGCAGTCCGCACCAGACGGTCTGGACATGGTCCCCGGGACTGCGCCATGGCAGTGAGAACACTGTAGCAGCGATGGACTTCATCCCAGGAGAAACACCAACGTTCCAACAATGCAGAAAGCGTGATAATGCAATTACCGTCATCCGAGTGAGTATCATGACGAACACGGGGAGAGGACAGAACAAAAGGATGAGCTCAGCGTACGCTACTGAAACGCGCTCCATGAAGACTGACAAATTCATATTGCAGGCGCTAATCCTCTTGTCTGATGCCCCTGTGAAGCCCCGAGCGACACCCGGCGCCGACGAGGCACCTACGGCCATGCTACTTGTGTGGCTTTTTCTGATGCTGTGGTCGGTCGCAATGAACCTGGCATCATCCGGACAGGGACTTTCAACAACTGATCACACTCTTGATAGAAGTCCGAAAGTCCCATGTTCTCCAAAAAAGACTTACAGCGAATGAGGAGCTCACCTTCGTCGCAAGATCTCTCAGTGGTCCATTACTCAACTAACTGCAGCGAGCTGTTCTCCGCCCTCCGCTTCTGGTGCGAGCATGCAATCCCGGGAAACACGAGACCGTGCAGGATCGAGAGCAGGATAGGCAAGGGAGTCAGAAAATTATAAAGTCCACGAGCGCAAGATTCACGAGTCCAGGAAGTCAACAAAGGATGGTCATAATGCTCGTCTTGACAGAGGGTCTTTTCCCTGAGGTGTCTTTGGCTATGATGGCAGGAATGACATTGTGCATGGGTAACAAATAAGCTGAATCACAAGGACTGCTGGACGCGATCAGATCGCGGCGATCTGAACAAAGAGCAGGTTGATCATCAAACGGCACTTTGACCCTATTTAAGGAATGTAGTCCCCCCATTACGAGAACCCTCGAACAAGCAGTCTATTCTCTCTGCAGCGGAGGAAAGCATACCTGCCACTATAATCAACGCCAGCGAGGCTTCAATTCTGGCCGAGTGATCAACGACAGATTATTATTGAGATCTCGATACGTGACCATACGTAGACGTGAAGATTGGATGGGCGAGCGAGATTGTTGTAGAGGGGACACTGTCACGTTCCATGAACCGTTCATGATGAACGTCATGATATATGTAGCTCGGTGAAATCCCATGCACAGAGGAGTGGGACAGGCTGACGAGGATGACACGGGCAGGAATGGCTATAAAAACTTGTGGTTTCTATGAAACCGTAGCCCGGGCAGGTTATAACCGTTAAACTGGAACCCGGGCGAGCGCTAACTCCAGATCCGTGACTGGTGAGAGCATAGACTCTAACCGAGATCTGGATAGGTTAGCTCATAGCCGCCTGCTGTGAACATCCTCGATCTGCTAGAGTGCTGGTCTATTTGTAAATCAAGAGAGCAGCGTGGAATCATCACACACTGCTCCCTAAACCTTGACTGCCATGCTATAATATGACAGTCAAGGATTAGACCTACACTCTACCTCTGGGCAAGGGGAGGGAGGGTTTGATGACTTCATCGAGTCATTGATGATTCTGTTACAGCTGTTGGTGCTTGAAACCTACTAGCCTAGCAAGCTAGATGATATTATCGCATATTATTCTGTGTTATTGTGTATTGTTGTGTCACCTCTACTTGTGTGATTTCACTATCCTCGATCCCTACGAGTCGGGATCAGTCACAGGATGCGACTCACTGACCACAGACGAGGAAACAGAAGAATATGAACACAGACCATGGACGATATACGTTGTAGTCGGGCCGACTCAGATGTATAACGACAAAATATAAATAGCAGCTTGGCGCAGTGGATAGCGTGTTGGGCTCATAACCCAAAGGTCCCTTGATCGAAACAAGGAGCTGCTACTTTTCGTGAACAATACGATAATTGTCCCAACCCCTTAACTTCACAGAAGAGCATCATGCGTTTCAAAGGGGCATCATTTTATCCCCACGATCCGCTCTACATAGCGTCCGCAGACGGAAAGTCTGGATAAACTCCGTACCAAGCGTAATTCAACTGTTGGTTGCCATCGGCAGCCACTGTGAATGCGGACTTGGACTTGTATTATTGGAGGACCAAGATCAACGCGTATTTCACCAGGATTGACTTCCCGAAGGGCGCTTGCGATACTGCGCCGTTGATATGGGATTCTAGTGACGTTCTGACACCGTCGCATTAATCGCAGCCTAGATAAGGGAAAACCTCCTACTGTTCTCTCTGCCCCGACAAATATATCGCCACAAAATCGGCCTGGGTCTCGAGTGTTGACCGTACTTGTATCAGGCGGTCCATTATTCCTGCGCAGTGTAACAAGCCTGGAAACGCACGACTGGGCTCTCTGAAGTTACTCGCCGATGAGCAACCAGCACCAGCAACGAGCTTAATCGCGAGCTGCACCCTTTTCTTGCTCAACTTCCCCTTCATCGAGCATTTGATTCAGAGTGATGAACACTGATGCTGGAGTGAGAGCACATCTGAAGTCCCCCATCCGTGAAACGCAGAAGTAACCTCGGACACTAGGCTCATCAAAGCCCGGCAAAGTCCCTATTCGACGCCCGGTCATCACGCCCCTAGGCTCTGACATGAAAACCCCTGCGGGAGCCCGAAGATAGCGATGATACTCGTAATTCTCATCACCGCGACCTCCTATTCGCCACCAATTGTACTGATCTTTTCCGTTATAAGGCTGGCCGGTGGAAGACTTATACGACCACCCCAAGAAGTTCTTGGCAGGAACAGCTTAAGCCATACCATCCCTCGACGACAACTCAACACAAGCGGGCAGTGCTACTCATGTCCCCATGCACAGTAGACTAATTTATGTACCAAAATGATGACGATAGTGCTGATGGACGGAATGGAATCATGCATGCCCTTCAAATGCTTCACTTATGAATGTCAACCGTACCAGAGAATGTCGACAACAACAATGAATGATAATTGCAAGAATCTGGGCAGTCGTTCATACTGTGACGACGATCGATACGAGTCTGTCACAACTTGAGCATTTGAATCAGCCGTCTAGTGACCTCACGAAATTGATTATGATCACCTGAACCAACATCACCATCACAAAGGAGCCGTGACCACCCACCAACGGTCTTTCTGAACCTCACGA
Organism: Perkinsus marinus ATCC 50983; assembly: GCF_000006405.1. Taxonomy (NCBI): domain Eukaryota; phylum Perkinsozoa; order Perkinsida; family Perkinsidae; genus Perkinsus; species Perkinsus marinus. The sequence continues at coordinate 270,981 of NW_003202922.1, forward strand.
TGTACACCGGCTGGACCTCGTCGAGCTGAGTGATCTCCAAATCAAACCTGCCAGCTCAGATCAAGTCATGCTGAAGGCCCCACGAACCCCTACTGGAGGCCACTCCTATTGCAGCTGATGTTGAACGGTTGCGTCCGAGTCGACTGAATGCCCAGCGCCGCCACACTCTGTACGTATCATGTAGTACAGCCCTATGGAGCATCATCATTTGCCCTTCACTGAACAACAACCCTACCGAGGATCCTTAGTCGTAGTGACTGTAATAATAGGTGGCTGAGCACACGGCATTGTACTCGAGATGAAACTGGAAGTTGTAGAGGGCGGGTTGCCGCTATGAGAGGATCGCCGACCGGACACCTTTACAGACATGTGCAGCGACACATAAACCATGCTCTCTCCACCGACCCTAGGGCTAGCTGCCGTGCGAGCCGTACGGGAGGAAAACAGTGGAGGCTGAGGTCGATGAGCTGCTCCACTCGGGCCACCTCCCTGGACCAACCTGGCATCCACCGCGAATCGGATTCACCTATCATAAACTCCTACTACCTCTTTGAACGCATTCCCCCACTGTTCGGCGGGCGCGTGTGGTACGTGGGCCGAGCCGTAGCAGGGGCCTTCGGGACCTGCTCCCTGCAATGACCACCACCATGCAATACAAAACCCACCAGTGGACCGTTGGTCTGATGCTGAGGCTTCTGAGCTGCCAGTGGACTCCTAGCGCTGTTGAAACCAGTAGTAGCTGTCCTATGGGTGACCTAGGATCACCAAATATGAGCCCAACGAGGGACCAAGACCCACAGCATCAGCAGCGCCCCGAGCGACATTCACGCCGGACTTCCCGACTCCTCCACTAGAAGGCGCAACTGCTGCCCTCTGGTACAGCCTGAGCGAATACTTCCGACTATCGGGAGAGAACAGGTGCTCACCTGTCGACTACCGAGGGAGGGCAGTATGGTGGGGCCTTCGAGACCCTAGCCGATTGGACTGCAGTGGGCACATCATAAGTCGGCTGAAAGAAGTCTTCATGATCACCATGCTCGACCAATGGTCAGCACCTTCCGAGCCCGTGACCTCGCCGAGAGCGGGGGTATCACTGTCTGGGCGTACATGTAACGTTGAGGGCTCTCAGTATCATACGATCTGCCACCATTAAATCAGTCACATCTCCAGCACGCATACTCACCTCGGTGTTATCGCATTGTTCCGCAGTGGCAGTCGAGCAACTTGAGGTGGAGGAGCTCTGAGCAGTCCACTACGCAGACAAGGCCTCAGCCTCGTCACCTACCCTCTAGGGATATGCCCTCGTACAGAAGCAGGCGAGTTGCCGAAACCATCGTTCACATTCACTCGGCCCAACGGGATCGCCGGCACCTACAATGAGGCCCTCCACGAGCCCTTTAGTCCCCAACCACCCCACTACCTTCCTCCGCGTTCTTCCCGAGGCCCCTTGCCGCTGAGTACTGTAATAGCGAGGCTTATGTTGACCAGGAGAGGTACAGCTGCTGAGCGCATCGACGTCTAGATCAGTTCGAGGCGCCGACGATGGTGCTTCTGACGGTGCATCAGCCTTAGGATGGACCTCTCCAACGTTTCCCATCGGAAGTGGTGATTGTCTGAGCAAAACCGATGCCCTTGAGCGCCGAGACTGTGATAGAACTCACCTCTCCCCTTCTTGAGAGCGAATCCGTGGACCTGAAAATGCGTTGCCGATCGAAGACTAAGACTGCCCCTACTTTTCCTATCACTCGAGACTTCCACATCGCCCTCCGCTGCCCGCTTCTCCGTTATTCTCTCGAATTTCTCAAACAACTCAGCATCAGTCTTCTTCCTATCGCTTCCCTAAGCACAGGCCGCTGAGCCTTACGCCACCTCCCAGGCAACTCACCTTCTCCCCGGGCAAGATAGTTGAAGTTGACTGAGTGTCTGCAGGGGCAGGAACTGCGAAAAGGCATGCCCCCCTGCTCCAATCAGCGATCAACCTACGTCCAGCTTTCCTCAGCTCCATAGCATGCCTCGCCTTCTTTTCGAGCAGCAAGTAGTACCTAAACAGAATCACCGATGACCCTCCTCCTCTGTTTTCTGGCCCCACGATGTTGTAACGTGATTGTGCTTATTAATCTTCAAGCACTTGACAGCATACTCCTTAGAGAAGTCCCCAATCTTGACCACCTCATTCAGCACGTCCTCGTCAACCTTATCACAACACCATCAGAGCCAACGACCAGCCCCAAAGGGCCTACCCCAAACTCAGAGGTCGGGTCCGTCGGGTCGGCCCCACCAAACGCCCACGTTTTACACCGGTCGCAGCTAGAGACCTCACAACCCTTGCTGCCTGCCACGAAGGGACATACCATCACTTCAACGATGCCGCTACTGCCCCTACTGCCAGCACCAAAGTTGAGCTCCCTCGAAAGGGAAGTGCGAACAGCTTCACCGAGGAACCATGGATGCCTCCTGATATCACTCACGGTCATTCTCTTATCTGGATTCGTCACCAGCAGCCCCTAAAAATCCACTTCAACAACTCCAGCGTTTCAGCCGGTACCCTTATCAAACTCTTAACATTAGATGTGATATAACCAGGGGTCTGATAGTGGCCAGACATGATCTTCTTATAGAGTTGGGCTGATGGAGACAGGACCAGCCTAGATCGGAATTGATGGTGACACGGCTACCAGTATTCTGGTCCTCGAAGGGCAAGTACCCACAGACCAACGCGAACAGTATCACACCACAACTCCAGATGTCACAAAGGTGTGGTATCTACAAATAGTGAAAAATCATTTCGATGAACAACAGCTGTTGGTGGTTATCATTACGTAGTTTTTCCCTGCGATCATTTCTGGCGCTGCATAGCAGGGCGATCCACATGCGGTCTTCAGCAACTGACCGCTATCAAACGTATTGGATAAACCAAAGTCAACTATTTTGATGTTCTTCTCCTCATCCAACAGCAAATTCTCCGGCTTAAGGTCCCTACTCGAGCACCGTCTTCAGCCACCACGACCACCAAGCTCCGTAGCCACTACCGATGGACAACCCCAAGTTCATGGATCTTCTCCACACCGCATATGATCTGTCTGAAGAACTTGCAGGCCTCGTCCTCGTTAACCCTCTGATTGTCCACTATATAATCGAACAACTCGCCGCCTGACCCACAGCAGTCGTTCCCCCTTCTCACCGAGTCACCTTACCTGGCGCATACTCCATGATGAGATAAAGCTGCCGATGGGTCTCGATGATTTCATACAGCTGCACTATGTGTGGATGCCGTATGAGCTGAAAAATACGCCCATCACAAAATCACTAAATCAGAGGGAGCTCACCTTGAGTATTTTGATTTCCCGAGAGACCCGTTCAACATCGCTGATATCAATGATCTTTTCCTTCTCTAGAATCTTGATAGCAACCTGAAAACCAAAACCCTCCAAAAGCAGAGTGATAAATTAAATCACCTTTTCCCCAGTGAGAATGTGAGTTCCCAATTTCACTTTTCCGAAAGTTCCTGAACGCATTTCCTGTTGTGATGCAGTAGAAGTTATGCCACTTCACCTTCACCGATCGTTTTCCCCAAAATGTAGTGCCCTATCGCCCGCTTCGTCTGAGTCCGCTGAGGTTTCTGAGCCTCTGTTTGGGAGAGGTAAGCTGATTTCAACACGGTTAAGTCGCTGAGACAAGCATCGCTACCTGCAGCAGCTGGTCCCACAGCGTTGTAATGGCGTGGATAGGAAGGCGCCTGATGATGCCTGCTAGGCGCGTAGTATCCCCTGGCAGAGACGGGTACTGTTGTCGCTGTCATGATCAATGTACTAGTCACTCGGTCCCTAACCCGAACCTTATTATCTAAATTTCTCTATAGGACCAACAAGAATACACATCTATTGCTCCGTGAGCCAACACTGATCCAATTTCGCACGACGATCGAACGAGATGCCCGACAGATGATGTAGGTCCCTCTCTTGAGGACCACTGCCATGATGCAGATTGCTATCGACCTTTCCATCGTTGTGAAACAGTTGACGAGTTGTATAATCGGATCTTGCGCAGATCGCGTGCGGATCATCATGGCGTAATTTCGTGGCGCGTGACGGATTGCAACTGTGGTGACCCCAACTCAAACTTCTGGAGTCTAACTGCGACAAGCTTTACTCGTTTAGGGTATTCAAAAAGAAGCAGCTCCTTCTGTCCAACGCGGGGAAGCTCCGTTCGCCTCACGATTTCATTTCCGCAGTGCGAATCGCTAGCGGAGCGACGCGACCATCCGCATCGGTACTCAACCTAGGTTAACGAGTTTAAGTCATAATGATAAGTTAATAATACGAGTTAATAACTTCAGTGTAATATCGGTTTACTGTTAACCTTCATTACAGTGAAGTACCCATCGATTCTTCGCTTGGGGTCAGCTCGGCACTGCTTTCCTTCTACAAATCGTCTCTACGGAGAATTATGAGTACTGGCTTCCAATACTAATTCAACAACTTCGCTGATAACAGTATCAACACCAGTAGTGTTCGGTGCAGACATATGAAATAGAGAAGTCGTTCGATAAACCCATTTCGAAACGCGTACAATCCGATGCTGGGATCGATTCTGAATTCCAGAATTGATTCAATGAACATGGGGAGAATTTGCATGACACGAACGGGAGCATACCTCTCGTAGACACTGCTGATAGTCACCTCACTATTGAGTATAGGAGTTATGACGATGAACCGAAGTAGCTAAGCTTCAGCAGAGTATCGTACGACCGTAAACATGCGTGAATGTGAGACAGTCTACACCAGTGTCGAAATGTATGTTTCGTTTCCTCAGCTGAGCAATGAGGAGCTTTCTCATTAGTTGTAGAAGTTTACACACGAATTGGAGTAGAAATGTACAGAAACCAATGAGAAATTCTCGAGACTTCTCATTGTCACAAACACATGTAGTTGACCATGTGCATATTTTCCTACGCACAGTGGTCTGTTTACTCAGCTGTCCATACCTCACTCTGGTAGACCCGTATTTTGGTGACGGACAGGAAATGCCTTCCACAACTCCCTCCACTGACAACGAACATGCCCTGAGGGATCTTTACGAAGTGAGCCACAGGCAGGTCAAACATTCAGAAATCACCAATCCTCATCGACTGGCACTGATACACGCGACTCTACTCCGGTCTCCTGTGACAGGAACTGCTGTCCTTTTCACTCGAGGCGCCCTCTCTAGGTGCTCGAGGACGAACAGGAGTCACAGTCGTTCCTAGCTGATCCAATTTGGTGGAGATGCTACGATCAAATAAATAGGAAAAGAATTCTCAATCCGAAGAGTGCGGAGTACATCAACTTGAAGATAATGTTCTTCGAGATTGTCTCCTACCTGATATTCGTGAGTACCATCTGTGCGAGCGTCAGAACTTGTCCACTGGATGTTGCCCGACAGTCAGGCAACGAATCTTCATGCTTCAGTTCATTATTCTAACCTTGTTGATATACGATTCGCGGGACACACTGGTACACCAAACGAGAGAGCAACAGTTGAGGTACGCCGTTCAAGATAGTCTGTGGAATCAGTCGAGTCACATCCTGGGAAATTCCTGCCTGAAGACTTCAGAATCCGATGATTGACCGGAGAAGTCGTCACCACGCTCTGTATAAGAACGACTGCCGCCGTGGTAAGGTACTGGGCATCATGCAACACAGAAGCTGCAGAATGTGGCCTGCGGAGAGTGACAGACCTGCGCACGTTCTGGTCGTGGATGGCTGATGATCTCGTACGACCCTCCCATTGGACATGCATGAGATCCATTAGCACTTGGCATTGCATAGGTTCGCCTCTCGACCATTCAGCCGCTACAGAGACATGCTTCAGCTCTCACAACTAGCCAACTGACTCAGGATATTATTCGAACCGAGAACGTGAGCTACGCGAAATATCGGCATCCTGTGGAGATGCAGAGACAGTTAGAGGTGGATCAAACCCAAGTGGTCAGATCCGAAGCATGCAGACAAGTTTCCCTTCCAACGATTTCACCGTCACTCACCACGCGGCTGTTCTCGCTGATCCATCTGTGTTCACTATTATCTTGGGTAAGGGAACCTGGACCGACGCTCCATTATTCGCACTCAGGCTCAATCCGAGTCCGCCAGCTTCGCGTAGGAGCGAACAAGGGCTGTGAGGTCCCCAAACTATATAGGTATCAATCAACTGCCTCTCCAAAACACTCGCTATATCCGCAATCAACCGCTTTGTCGGGAGCGTGAGGAGACCATCTTCATTGGGTTCAGCCGGGCTACTTTCCGACACTAACAGTGGTGTGATCGTCAGACAACTCGTCTCCGACTGCTACAGCGAATTCATCGAGGGACAGAGTGAAAGCAAGGAATTCTTCGGGTCCTCCCAGAGCCCTTCGTACGGTCTTCCAGAGTGCTCGACATCAAACAACGCGCGCACCAGATACATCACGTCAGCCTTCGAGTGGGCTGATGCCTCCCAGACTGGAGGGTCTAGCACGCGGAGGGGTGGGACATTCGCTACAGACAGAATACGTGCTCATAGGTGGGTTACCCACAGCTGTTATCTTCTACCGTACGTGCGGTCCCCAGTTATCCGGGTAGCGGCTTCTTTTTCGACTTGCCACACAACAATAGCGACGCAACAAACGTGCTCCGAGACCTCAAGGTTTGACGGGGAGGCCTTCTGGTCGCAGGTAGCTCGCTCGCTCAGAATTCTCACTGGATCGACGCGGCGACTAGAGCCATCGTCGTAGAGATTCCAACACTAACTCCCAATACGCGAGTTCTGACAGCAACTCGAATCTTGTTCGAGTTTAGCCCGACCGGTAGGGAGTCATCTGTGCCCTCGTCGTAACCCGGTCGATAACGTTCACGTCGTCGAATCACTCTCAGGTGCCGTCAAGGCATCCGAAATAGTATCCTCATTCCCCGTGCACGCCCTCTCTATGTCTGCCGCTCGCGCAGAAGAGGCAATAGACCTCCTCCTGCATGTGACCCATCTTGCTACAGCGTCACATTAAGATCCTTCAGCAGGTTTTCTGTCTCATTCTTCTCATCGCTTCAACATCGTGGATACTTTGGCAAGCTAAGCGACTAGGAGCGGCGCGAGTGAGCCTCCGGAGTCCGGAGATAAGCCATCTCGTCCACTCTCCTCAGTATCTTGCCTACGGCTGGAACGCGATGGATGTCATCATTACTCTGTTCCTAACGTGCTACCTCGTGTTCAAGATCCAGGTTCGCGAAAAGTTAGACGCGGGAGCGAGCGCCCTTACCCAGGTGTATGTAGCAGTAGCGAGCACCGATGCCCTAAGCAGCGACAAAATTGGGCATCCCGATTACTTCGCGCCTATCATGATGAAGGCCGGGCTCTCATTAGAGAAAGCCGCCACAATTCTGAGGTCAGCAACGGAGAGATTCCACGGCCACAGTTCCTCTGCTACATCGGTCTAGTGTCCAACCTTGTCTTTGTCGCTCAGTTGTATCAGCTTCCTGTCTTGGATTAGACTTTTCAAGTACTTCGAGCTGTGGTCGTCCCTCCGGATGCTCAGTCGAGTAAGAGTCTCAGAGTCCTTGTGTAAAGTCAGTGGTATCATCTCAGATCATACTCGACAGCACTGGTCGATTCCTAACCTACGGAGCTCTTCTAATCAGTATTGTCTTCACTGCGTTCTCCTTTGCATTCTATGTTGGCCTCGGGAGTATCTTCCCTGAGTACTCCAGCGTTCCACATGCGTTCGCTACGGTCATCTTCTCCCTAATGATGAGTGTGAGAGCTCTTTGCTTCGTCAGTCACAAAGCGATGCTTCTGTCAGCTTCGAATTGACCCGATATTCTACCAACCCGGCAACGAAACTGTTGGAGCCTTCCTCGCGCTATGCTACATTCTCTTAATCTACTTCGTAGCTTTGCCCATTTTCACTGCTATTGTGCTCGACGCTTTCTACCACGGTCGAGGTTGTGAGGAAAAGGGTGGGAAAAACCCAATGAAACCTACTTCGCCTGGTCCCCTCGGGGTGAAAACTCTAGTGAGGCTAGGTTACAACATTGGCTCAGTCTTTGCCACCTTGAATGGAGTCGACTGAAATTCCCATGCTTCTCAGAGCGGCTCTCAAAGCTGGCGACACTTTCTCAAGGGCTTGTGGTCCATCGAGAGGGACGTGGAACGGCGGAGTCCGATGATAGTTTTCTTGTATTCAACATCGTGCTAGGTTCAGAGATCGCGGAAAATGATTCAAACTTCGCTCTGTGGCCCTCATAGTCATTTGATTCCTCAGCAAGGTACGCATCCTACAAGTCCTTGAGAGGCGAGCCAGTTAACATTGATAGTGTCGAGGACATCGGTCTCCCTGATGAACAGGAAATACAGTTGAAGTTGCTACCTGGGTAGGTGACAGCTATTACACACTAACTCAGTCCTTGACTGACTATTCCGACCACACATAATCTAAACGCCGCCTCTGAAGAAGGTTCCTTGGACAGGACTCCCATGGAAACGTTCACATTTTTTGTCAGTATCGTCGCTCAGCGGTGGTTCGAGCGAAAGCGTCGCTTGTCATACCTCGTTGATAAGAATCTGCGGAGAGAGAGCCATACAGTTAGGTGTCTCTGTCGCGCCTGCCACGACTCGACGCTCCTTCCAGAATTCTATCAGCGACACTCGCCCGACTTCAACGAAAGCCGGCTTTCAAAGCAGCTCTATCAAGGCAAAGGGTATGGTGATGAAAGTAGGCCGGAATACTATCGCAGCTTTCAGTGACCGATGGGTTCAAATTCTCCAAATTAGCGAATCGCCAGTTGTATTTTAGTTGCTCGAGAAGACTAGGGAAGCTCTCAAACTACCATCAATAACAGAATTTCAGCCCGACATTCCTAGTCAAGTTCCGGGGGATAGCAGTGCTCCTGGACCAAGACCGACAGATTTGTGAGACCCCCCTGTGGTGCTGTCGAGACCCACAATAGATAGGGCCGAGCTCCCCTCAGATATCTGCTTGATAAGAATGCTGTCGAGCAGACCACATTGAGCCGGGTTCAACTGCAGCGCTTGATGGACGAGGACCAGACATTGCCGTTGCTCCTTGGAACCACACGAGCGACGGACGTTATTCGGAGGTCTTCACACTCTGTCACTTCACTGATGGACTCTACGTTAGCAGATTCAAGTTGTCTGACGACAATCCGGAGACCTCCCATCCGATCGACAAGGGACCAGAGCAAGTAGCTGAATTGCAGGAGGAGTGGTATCGTAGACTAGACCGCCTTGAACAGACAGATCTGGTCACGGCAACCAAAGAGGTTGGCACACTCAGGGACTAGACCGACAGTGGGAACTGCTGTCCCTGGTACGACTCTCAGAACCCATTTTGCCGTCAGCTGATGACGGAACTCGACAAAGCAATTGAGCGAACGCACAGTGTATGGCGCAACGATCTGCACTCTTTGAGGGGGATGGTCGGCAATCTCGCTGAACAATTGCTAGAGTTGACAAAGAGCTTGGACACAGCGCAAGTAAGGCCGCCTTCCATATGGCGTCCGTTATGGACGTTAAAGCGTTACTCACTATCTTCATGATGTGTGTTATGTAGGCCAATAATGTTGCGATGCTGGATAAGGATGCGCTGTTTATTTTGGAACAGCAGAGAAGTAGAAGCCCAGGATCAGCGAGTAGGAGTCCTGATCAGAATCAGGGATAGTCATGACATGTGCGATCATGAGCCTTGATCTAATTAGCATTGTATTGAGTTACTAACCACGGATGGAGGAAGGGACACTCGCAACTTATCGCCCAACACTCGCATTTCGTCTACCGTGACAGTGCGGCTGTACCACTATGGGGGCAAGTGCCCGAATCGTATAATGTATATCAGCATAAACTCGTCTTAATTGGTAGGTCGTCATGTCGGGAAGTACATGTGCTTGAACGCGCAGTTGGATTCGGAATCGATACTTTTCAGCTGTGTCTAGTCCGTTGTTTAGCATTCGATTCCTCTGACAACCATTAGCTCGTGCGAGTGCATCATTCTATAGCATCACCTGGCGCGTGATATATCTTGAATAGTTCTTTATCAGATAAGTTGTCTTCTAGAAGGTGTATCATCTCCTCTCCTATGTATATCATCCGTCCCTATTATTCCAGCAATCAGTTTTGACAATGTGCGCAATCGTATGTAGAAACAACGCGTATCGCGAGAATAATGTACGAAGATGCAAGTCTGTGCCATTTAGCCACTAACCAAAGGTGATAAACCAAGTTAATCTGTCCCACGCTTATCTTCCTCGCGCCACATAACTTCTCCTGAAGTCGATGCTCGGCGCTCGGAATAAAGGAACTGGCTTCGCGTACTTGGCTACATGCAGTTTTAGTCAACTAGTCCATCGTGTCTCTGCTAAATCATCGATTACACAATTTGTACGCGTGACGCATGCTTACCGACTACAACACGCAAGACCCACTCATGAGATGTCGGAACGACTGATCCATGGGCACAACAGCATAGAGGAAACACGCTGTTCACAAGCAGTATCCGTAAATCTCATCCAGCTGTATTGTCACTGATCCTAGTAATGAACGATGCCCGTTAGTAAACATCTCTGCAATAGGGCAGCACGCACTCACATTTGCTAGTACCTCCGTCGTTTTGTTGCCACCTTCATTGGTGACTCAGCACTCGGCAGACCAAGACGACTCAGTGGAAGCAAACTCAGCTCCTTTTATGATCCAAATTGGAAGTCATAGATTGGCAAGGCTTTTAGTAAACAGAACGAAGGGACGAATTCATGCGATGTAAATGCCCACCACACAACTGAAATGCAGTAAACCAGTGTTCCCAACACATTGACCGTCAGTAGCAGAAACGGCAGTGATGTAAGTTAACATATGGCCGGAACTCCCTAACTGTAAAGCCTATCTCCCACGCAAGGGCAACACAGAAGACACCACTAAGACAATGCGTCATACGCCAATAACACGAACAACAACATTTGGCCATTGAAGCCTTCGAAAGGTCTTGATTTTCTCGTCAGCAGCCGCAGAGAAGAGATCGTCAAGCAACATGCCAAACCCTGTTAGTTCGAAACAACACAAAAAGAGAGAGAGTTGTATCCGATGCCTAATGTAATGGAGATAAATGCTACAGATAAGGCTAACCTCCGACCGAGTCGACAACTATGGACGAACTCCTCGACAGACGAGGACTTCAACCACCGACTAATCGTGAAGACGATCAATTACTCGATATAGCACGATACTGTTAAACCTGGCAACTGTAAGTGCGAGAACTACAATAATTACTCTGCGAGAACGGGATAATGCAGGACTATCTAATCACGAACTGGCAAGTCTCAAGAAACCTATTGTGGTGATGGTGACAGTAACTAGTGTCTTCACCTGCGTACTGCACGGTACAAACATTCACGCGAGCTTCACGAAAACACCAACTATACAACTACATGGTCTAAACGGCCTCTCGAACGCCGTAATATAGAGGCAGTACTAACACTGCAAATATCATCTAAGTTACTCGCAGACCGACACTTCGCCGCTGCCAGAAACAGTGACTCTTCACATACATATGCTAAACACTGATGAGACTTAGAAGTTGAAGCCATCAACTGGGGGATGGATCTCAGAGAGAACATCTTGATGCAGTTGAAGCCAGTCCATCACAGCCATAGCCAAAGTAGGATCAACAGCAGCGGCTTGGACCATGGGACACTGCTGAGCAGCCTCCTTGAGCATTGAATCCTCCATCAGCTCACTGAAGGTCGTCGGCATAGGCTCGTGGGCGACTCCACTGCTATCAGTATACGAGTAGGACGCATTCTCCGCTGGCGCACCGGCATCAGGTGATGCAGACTTCGTCTTAGACCCGTCGCGCTTGTCGCGCTTGAAGAAGCGTTGGAGTGACACTTCGATTCCTGAGCAGGTGAGCATTGGACCATCCAGGCGGTTTCTCTCTTCAGCCTACCTTTAATGGTCTCGGTCCTCGCAGCGGCATACCCCATGATAGCATCAACCGCTGCCTTGTCAGTGAATACAGCATACGCGATGTTGGGTGACCGAAGAGCTCCAACAGTATGATTAGACTTCGAGTGACGACGCGAATGGACTACCTCAACTCTACTAGGGGTGATCCCATACCTAAACACACACGGTGAACCGGCGTGGCTCAAGCGGCGCCTTACGCTTCCTCGAAATGCTGAATAATTATATGCTCAGCCTCGAACCCGAGTCGCTGGATTTTCTTCAGCGTAATCACAGTCCCGTCAGCCTCACGGTAGATTCCAGTAACAACCTCCTTTATGGTACGAACTCTGTTCATCTGAGCGCATCATCCAACACAGCAACAGAAAGCAGTTGTTCGTACTTGCTTGGCATCCGAGCTCTGTGAAATCATGCTATCTCTCGACGACTCGCCTCCCGAGTTGTAAGCCTGCGATAATCGAAGTGAGTCGGGCGAGCGAATCTTCAGATTTACCAATGGTGTCTTATCTAACGACCGGCTTTCCCTGACTGCCATAGTAGGGCCGTAGGACTCATCGAGGGGCATGTTGGAAAATGGTAATCTGCTAACGATCAACAGTAAACTATTTACTTCCCGTTCTTACTAACGCTTCCAGCAACTACCATCAGACAGTAAAACTTCATGGAAGGCTAACATACGTTGTAGCTGATCACATCCCGTCATCGCGGCCAACATCAGCTCCATACCATTAGGAAACGCTAAGATATGCAAGACGGGCGAGATGTTATTATGATGATTTCGTCCGAAGCGGGGATCGAACCCGGGACCTCGCGACAAGCCTGATGACGTAGGCGCGACTCTGTCATGCGAGCTAGAGGAGAACCATTGCACACTGCAGCAGACTTGCATACGTGCGTTCGAGGTAGGCTGTGATGAACGGCTGCCAGTGGAAGGTTCAACGCTTTTATTCCGAGGAACCGCGTACATGCGTATCGCTGAGACCTGTCGTACCATGTATTACTCGTTATAAAAAAGTTTCAATCGACGTAAAGACCATTGGAAATTATCATTGAGAACAGACCTCCACTGATCCGTTGAACGACGCGAGGCTTAATCGCCTCCTGATTAGTTTTAACCCACAGCGCAATCCATCTGAGGATCCTGCGGATACACATTTCGTGCGTTGGACTATGAAGACGATTCGAAGGTGACCGAACCCAGCGCGTAGTTGCTGACGATATTGGCACAATAATGATGCTACTCATCAAAAAGCAGCACTCTTCTCTCCATCGCACCAGTGACTTCCCAAACAAAATCACTTTCTCCTTGTGCGGGCACGGGACAGTGATTGTGTGCGGTCGCTCGCTAAAACTGCTAGCTTAGCAGGGACATAAGCTAGTCGTTAGTGCGATGTGAATTATAGTTGTTACTGTTGACAGAATAAGGTGAGGTTATATTGTTGACAACAAGGAAAGGGTTTAGCCGTGAAAGAATTTTCAGTATATGGCGAAGGGTTCATTGGAGTAATTACGGGGACCAGGAATGCACGCTGTGGTATGCACATGCATAGAGCTTGAGTGACGAGACTAGTTCATCTTATTGTAAGAGTAACTGACCGTCATGTTTTGATATAGTTTCTTATAATCATTCTCATGTCTTCCTCCGTTGCGGATCCTGCTGTCGACGATAAGCTCAGTTCTGCTGAAGAAAAAAAGGTCGTCATCGAGGCCAGAGTTGACTGGTGGCTCAAAACCCAGTTTTGCATCATTGGCTGTGTCTCCCTCCTCGGATGGAACTTCATCCTAGGGGAGTTGGGTACCTTAATCGATGCATTCGGTGCCTCCTATGGAACTTGGGTATCCATGTTCTACTCTCTGTTCATCAACATAGGGCAGCTGCTGCTTGTGTACATCGGTAACCGATTCAAGTTCGGTCCCCGGTTCTACATTGGCTGTGTTGGTATGGGGGTCTCTATGATGGTCATTGCCGTGTGCGCCATCACCTTCGGCAGAGTCAACCACGTGGCTGGCTTCGCGTGTGGGTGCATCCTCATCGCCATCTTCGGTTTCTCCAATGCCCTTATGGAGTCCTCGATGTTTGGGTTAGCAGCCCTTGTGACTGCTGATTGTACCAAATGGATTATGATAGGTGAAGGCTTTGCAGGTCTCCTCGCTTGGCCTGTCAATAAATTGTGTCAAGTCATCGTGGAGGCGGCCGGGGCTGACGATTCTACCAACATGATGTATATACGAATGGTTGTATTCTACTTTGTTGGTATGCTTGGTAACTTGGCAATCATTCCTATGTACAGATATGCAATGGAACCCCATCCCTACATGATCAGTGTTCTGAAGATCCAACAGGATCGTGTGAAGTTCCAGCTAAAGAAGGCTATGAAACGTCCTGTTGGGCAAGTAATCAAAGACAGTCTCCCACAGGCCTTCAACGTCTGGCTCAACTTCGTCATAACTTTCACTACTTTCCCGTGGCTGATATACGAGATGACCCCATCGTCTCTGAGCGTTGGATCTTTCGGTCAGCTGATGACATATTGTTATCAGGTCTTCGACACGGTTGGTAGGTTTTCTCCCGACATGAGGATCAGGCTTGGGAAGAGGGCTACACGTTATGCTTGTCTCGGACGAATTATTTTTATTCCTTTGATGTTCCTCTGTGTGCACATTTCCGCCCCTCCGTTCGAGGATGATTGGTTCCGATTCATCATCATGGCCTTGATAGCAGCCTCCAATGGCTGTGTCGCGACTTGGTGTATGATTCATGGGCCCACTCAGGTGGATCAAAATGAGAAAGAAGAGCTCGAAATCGCTGGTTATGTGATGGCGTTTGCTCTTGTTTTCGGTATATTTACTGGCTCTGTAATTGCTATCATTATCCAGCAAAGTGCCTACATTTAAAGGTACTCGCTGTTTTCAATGTGTGTCATTTTCATGTTATTTTCTATGCTTGAAAGAGCAAGTACTCCATGCTGTGAGTTTGAATCATATGTCGTTACGTGGAACATGCTTTTACAATATAAACACAAGTATTGTTGTGAGTGTACAGTGAATATTGTATTTTTCTCTATTACGTAGTTAATAAAAGTTGTTCGCCTAATTACTCTATAAGGGTTGTCCTACACTGACTCGTGTAATCGCGGTGTCTAGTTGAGACAGCTCGTACTCTTGTGAATATACTAAGATGTTTGAGCTCCATTCAATCGGTGGTTGGGTTGTCAATTTCATGAGTGAGTTAGTGGTACTTGTGGGTTGTATAGCGGTGGTACTGTCATCCAGTGATGCTAGCATTGGAAGGATAGGAAAACGTTGAATTGTGATTCGTGGTTTAGTTGACCGTGTGATGTTGAATACCATACGTGTGTCAGCCCCAGCATATTTCTGGATAACTAAGACCTCGAGGCAATTGGAAGGATGCTCAGCAGCCTCTGGAGTCCTGAAATCTAAAATCCAGGACGCTGCTGAGCTGACTCCAAGAGCTCTAGCATATATGGTTCATCTGGGGAGTTTAGAGTAAATGGGTCTTCTCAAGAGTTTAGCATCGAAGTTCTCGCGGCGTCAGGTGTGGCCACTTCAGACACAAGTATTAATACCACCTATACCACACTTCCATAATTGGCTAAGCCAAATTGGCTTGGCACTTCAAGGGAGTATTTAATAGAAGTAGCTGCTTGCTAAAGTTAGTCAGCTAACTAACGACAATTTATTGCTCGCCGTGACTACCTGCATAGTACTATATCATAGTCAACTGCCCGAAGAGTTTTCATAAGAGGAAATCTGTCATTGGAATAAGTCGGGAATGAATGCCGGCGAGCAACAAGCAACAGACTTTGTGGTCACTTCGCCCGGCTAACTAGCGTTGTATTAATTAGCTCGGTATCGCTACTCTCAAAACTCAACATGTGATCGAATCTTCCCTGAGTAAACTCAAACAAGCTCCGCCGTTCACATACATAGAATAACCAGTGTGTAAATGGACAGTTACGAACTTAACAGATTTGTCAGAGCTGAAAAGGTAGGTAGAATGGTGTTAACACTGCTGGACAGGGTGACAACGTATAGCAGGAGGCACCATAGCACAGCAGCAACCAGAATGAGACCAACAGTAGTGGCAGCAACGACAATCGTAGAAGCATTAGCGTCATTTACTATAAATACATACGGCAGTAACCATCTCGTACTATCATTTTACATTCTGAATATGCGGGAAGCACCACCGCCCAGTAACTAGGCGAACGGCAGTTGGAGTACATAGACGTTATATGTTCCTTTCTAGAAGCGTCTGTCTCGGCTACGACTCCTTGATCTAGGGCGATACTCCTGCGCTCGCGCGGAGTAGTCCGGAAGAGCTCCCGTGGATTCCAGCGAGGAAGCTCCCGTAGGCGGACCAGCAGCGGCACCCTCCAGACCTCCAGCCGATGCAGCAAAGCTATGAGGCGTACCACACTTTCGACAAACTTGTCTTGAGGCGAAGTTCATATCACCACATTGAGGGCAATCCCAATCACCTTGAGCAAGGACAGCCATAGCTACTAGCGCTATCGCCACACCTTACCCGGCCTCCTAACTTGTCCACCACCACCACCACCTTTACCCTTGCCGTAATACCCAGGCCAACCTCCCCATCTACATACCGATCAATTTCACCCTCTACTACAATTCCTCAATTCACTCGACGAAAGAACTATTGAATTTCCCTCGAATAAACTTCACAGTAAGAGCCTTCCCTCAGTCTTACCCTCCCCAAGCCGGCCACCTGAAAAGTAATAATAAAAATCCGCTTATTGCGAACTTCTATTACATTGGCATTCCTCCTGCAGGGTCACTAGACGCATAAGGATCATACGCTAAGGAACAATTAAAACGTTCATAGCCGTTCCAGCAGGGCAACTCCTCACCTGGCATTCCATAGGCGCTCATCATTTGATAGGCCGCAGCTGCCGCCATATACTCCGCCTCCAATGTCGCAGGATCGGGTGGCGGTGCCCCCTTAGGAGCCCCACAACTACGGCAGTACTCATTACGAGCAAACTGGTGGTCGCCACATGTATTGCAGAACCTGATTTCGAACAGCTGGGTCAACCTCTCACCCTAGGTGTTACCAATCTCCTTCACGAACCTCCTGCTTGTGCTTAGGCCGACCTAACACATAAAAATTCACTATGAAAAAGCACCGATATCATACCCCATCCAGCGGTCATATTATACATAGCACTCCGGTCCCCCGAGCCCCAGCCGAGACCCCCATCACGAAGACCCTCCTCAAAACCGTCCGCTGTTGCGCCGGCTGCTGCTGTCGCTGATCCACTGTACCCTTCCGCTGGCTGGCGATCCATCGAACCACCAAAACCTTGTCTCTCGGTCGATGATGACGATGATGAGGGAGCCGGTGGAGTATTATCCCACGAAGATGGCCCCGGGTAGTTGCTCATTTGCTGACCTAATGCTACTGCCATTCTCATCACCTCCTGGCTCGTATGCCTCAACAACAGGTAAGTGTGGGAAACTCAATAATTTATCAGCTTGAGTGTGATGGTAATCGGGTAAGGAATGTTCTTTATTCATCGCCTGCCCCTAGCCATTTTTCGAGGAGTCTCGCCTCAGCGTCCTCCAGGGCAAATCTGGCAAAGGCATTATCCCACCGTACTTCCGTACTGCAGCTCCTACTTATGCTGTACAATATCCAAGTTCTCCCGCTCAGTCTCGAACGCCTTCTTGACGTCACCACCACCTCCCATGGGCATCGGTGGTGGCGGAGGAGCCATCATCCCTCCCATCATCATCATATCCTCACCAGAGGTATCAGCAGCCGCTGCCATAGAAGCATCGTCGCCCGACGACCTATGTAGGGCTTCCGCCAGCAGCCCATGAAGTGCCCTAGGCCCTACCTCAATTGCTGATACAGTTGCATAATACCTTGGCTACTCATCGAAACAAAGAAGTACAGGGAAAGGGAGGAGACATACGAAGTGTCCAAGGCTGGAACATCCACTCCTCGCTGTAGCATTGATTTCACCTAAGCTCAGCATCATACTAGTAAAGGAGTTTCAACAGTGCCTGACTTTAAATGTGAGAGGGAACGGAGTCTTGGCCACAAGGAAGCCACTGAATAGGTGGGAGACCCAGTAGCCGAGCGTACCATGTATACCTAGCCACATCACAGTGTAGTGCATACAGACTAGCTCGAGGGATACTACCCAAGAACATGAACTGATTCTTCATCATCCCAGTGGCCATACTCGGGTCGGACTGAGCCTGCATCATAGCATCCATGGCGTTCTTCTGGGGAGGGACCTACAACAACCAACACCATAACCCTCTAGAGTCGTGGTTCATCAGTATCATCACCTGCCACAGCAGACCTTGGTCCTTCTTGAGATAGAGCGCTTTCTTAGACTGGAACGCCTTCTCTGTGAGGAAGTGCCCGTTAGCTCTCAGTAACTTCACACGAGTAAACAGTTTTTGCTTTTTAACTTCGTCCGGGTCCGCCTTTGGAGTCGCTCGTCCTAAACCATAACTCCTCCACCACCTCCCACCATTTCCATGCAAATTGACGACACCTCTTTCCTTACTACAACCACTTCAGCTGTAAACCCGCCGGGCGAGACCCCAGACGTAGTAGTCCCCACCTTACCCAAGATTTGCATCAAATTCATCCGTATGATGTTACTCATGATCACCACCACCACGATGGGGATGAGGACAAAGTCTCGGATCAACGGGTCCAGAAGGATAGGCGTTGTCATCTTCAAAAAAACCAATCACCACCAGCAAGCCTTTCCCCAACTAGCAAAAGGCCATGGCGAGCGCTTTTACCATGAGGGTAGCGCGCGCCCAAGATCAGAGCCGATTCGGCCTAGCTAGGCATTCCGAGGTGGAGAGTGCGTGAGCTAGTCGAGCTAGTTGAACTAGTTGAACGTTGTAAAGAGCGATTAAGATGAATCGCCAATCTTAGGAAACGAAGACGCTGTTGATAGTGCATCACGAGCGAACATCAACAATACTGCATGTGGTGTGATACGTTGCTTGGTAGCTCTACTTACCAGTGGTCCAGAAGGCGAACAACGAGACAAGGGATTTCCTAAATTCGTTGCTGAATCTCATCCGCGATTTCGGGAAATCCAAGAACATGCCGTATAGCACCGTTTGTGCCACAGCGCCGTAGAACCCCTTGTGACGTATTTTGACGCATTTACTAGAGTGTTGAGATTGTTAAGCACGTAGTACTATTGGGCGTGCGCATTTCCGGATACAGCGAATCAGGCTGTATCAGATTTCTCCAACTCGGAATTCGCCAAAATGACGCCAGACAGATTCGCAGGCCTAATGACCGGAATTCTAGGTGGAACCAGTGTTGGAACAGATTACAACAATGTGGTGAAATACGCTACTCTACAACTGATTTGGACTAAGGTTTGGTGGATTCTGCGAAATTCGACAGATGTGCAGTAATCTGCGTGTTGTTCTCATTCCGCCAACATCAGTACTGGCAATAACTGCACATGGACAGCTCCCGCCAAGTTGGTCTTCTGGACGAGGATTGCCAAGTAGGTGATTTTAGGGTTGTGAAATATGGATCGAACAGCATGCGCCCTGGCTATCGATTTATGTTCTGGACGGTCCAAATTGGACCAAACTTTTGGTGCCACCAAACTGGTGGTGCCCAGCACACTAGTCATTGGGGTTCGTACAAGATCATTATATCAAGACTCACATTGTCTTCACATTGTGAAGACAATGTGATACATGTCACCATGTAATACATGGTGACTTGAGTCACATTGTCTTCACAATGTGAAGACAATGTGAGTCTTGATATAATGATCTTGTACGAACCCCAATGACTAGTGTGCTGGGCACCACCAGTTTGGTGGCACCAAAAGTTTGGT